>NC_067132.1:24715774-25017731 GCF_021347895.1 Acanthochromis polyacanthus | reverse complement strand
GCGCAAACATTAGCTCATACCAGGCCTTTTGTGGCACCTGCATGGGAACAGATGAAGGAAACAGTTCAAGGGCATATTTTGAGCTGTAAAGCACTTTATACTTTCAATTAATCTCCTTGTTGGAAAGTGGTTACCATTATCATACCATATCCAGGGTAATAACAGTGAGGCGGAACCTGTTATCGCTAGTATCTTGCTAACAAGTTGATCTTGTTCCGCCAGGCATTGTAAATCAGATGGCATAATGGTTTATAGCTGGCTGTGCCAGGAATCTTCCATTTACCTTTTATGAAATGTTTGACCAATGTGAAAGGAAGTCCACACAGTGGGATTATTCTGACTACTTGTGACTCAAAAACCATGCTTGTAACATTATAGTGGTTTCTTCTGAATGGTTCCTATTCAAAAATCTGACTGTGTGGAACTGTGGGTGTGAATACTTTCCTTTGCATGCTCCCTGCTTTTTTTTTTCTACAAGATTTCCGTGTAGAATATTCATTGCAGCAACACGCAAAAGCCATATGACATAACACGAAGTATTGATTGCTTTTACCCCTACGTCCCTCACGGTGATATCTCCTTACGAACATGTCAGTATTTTCTCCTGATAACACAGTGAAGGGGGGGTTGATAGCGGTGGGGTGTGCCACCTTTTGCAGGATGCCCCACTTGCCTCGTACAGCACGGGAATAACCTTATCTAGGTCACCTACACAGAACCTCCTCCTCCTGTTCTGCTGGCCACGCTGATAAGAATGAGGCTGTTGAATGAGGCTATCTGGCAGAGGTTTGCTCAGTGAGAATGTGCCAGACCTGTACCATTTCCAGCCGTTTCCTTTGTCCACTTGACTGTTCATTTTGTGACTCGCTTTCTTTCACTCTTTGTCCCTTGCTTTTTCTCACACATTCAAGGAGGCAAATTTTTTGAGGTGGAGAGATGTTTCGCCTGAATAGGCAACAACAGTCGATTATTCGGTGTCTCGTCCTTTCCTCTCTTTGTCCCTTTGTTGCCGCAATTGCTCAGCCCTAAGAGGAATCTTGTCTTCATTTTCTCCTTGATGTCACCACTGTTATCCACTGATTTTTTCCCCCTCTTTTCATTGCTCCTGACCGAAGTCAAATTAATCCAAGCATGGGCCGGATTTCTGTTCATGCTCCTGTGCTCGCTCGGCAGTATGTTGGCTAGCATTACCCACGGGAGTAGGGTTTCCTGTCGGGCTGCAGGAGGTTGTGTCTCTCACATTACCACCTGTTAGCTGGTAGGCTTGTGAAGTAGAAAAATGGGCAACACCATAGCAACATGTGCCGCGTCCAGCTGTTGACTTCTTTATTTTAAAATACTGTCAACACAAGGGATTTAGTTAAATTTGTAATGTTGTATTCTAAGAAAGGCTGGCCACTGATTTGTATTAATGAGGGTAATTAAATTCAACAGGTCGGGCATCAGCCGCTATCAGCATTTAAAGGCGTGTATGTGTTTATTCTAGTTTACGTAATAAAGAGCTAAAGTTTGTTTTACATTCTTGAACCGCACCGTTTCTCAGGAGATTATTCTAATCTACATTTAAGTCTTCATTTGTCCTTGTGACTTATTTGGCAGCACCTGATTTAAGCGTCGTAACTGTCAAGTACAATGTTGACTCAAAGGTAATGAATTCCTTTGAGTTTTTTATTGCTCTGGAAATGTTTTGTTAAAATATAATAGAAACAAATTCAACAAGAACAGCACTCAGAGAGCACAGTACTCTGGAAAGGCTGCTCAGTTGTTGTATGATTTCTGATGGATGAAATCTTTAAAAAAATTCATGGTCTGCAGCAGTCAATTTGTAGTAGGATCTCAATCATGTGATCGTCAGCAGGCAGCTGACGTAGTGTTCACTTGTTGTCATGGTTACAGTGACATCATGCAGCTATCTCACAACGACACAGAAATCTTTGACAAATCCGTGGATCCAGACTATAAGCCAGTTGGTCATCAGTTGGTTCTTGTGTCATTTCTGACCTTCCCTGAAGATTCTCTACAAATCTGTCACTCCGGTTTTGAGTAATGTTGCTAACAGACAAACAAACCAATGTCAGTCGTCACATAACTCTGGAGTATCAAAACATAAGACAATTTAAGATGCATGGCAAATACTGTATATATGGATAGTAGACCACCAATGTTTCAACCAAAGTTGCTCATAGTGTCTTAATATTTTAGTTTTTATAATCTTTTATTTTTACAAATTGTTCTTACAAGTTGTTGTCCCAGTTATCTTGCTATTTCATGCAATTTTTATTGATTTTTATCTGAAGTTTTATCCCATTTTCTGTCTTGCTTGTTGCATATAATTGCACATACACGACTTTCAACAACCCAGGTTGTTTTCAAACTTGCTCTGTATAAGCAAATTTGATCAGAAGTTCTTGTTTACGTGGATGCTCATCACTCATAAAGATAAAATCAAAAATGACGGCACCAAGTTTTTGTGGAACAATGCTGAACATCATGGGGGTGGCAAACTGTTCAAGTTGGTTGATTACAAACAACAAAGACTGACAGATAGCTTTTTTCTCCGTTCAACTGTTACCTGTGAGTGCTTCCTTTACAATTATGCACTGAACAACGTATTTCTGTAAACAGTGAAGCCATATTGTGGTGCAACGGTGTACATTGTTCTCTTCAGAAATACGCAAAGATAAAGAGGACGGAAAACAATGAAAGGTTTTGCACTTATACAACTCAGAAGCATCTGTCACCACACCGCCACTTTGACACAACGTCACAACAGTTGATAATTTCAAAGAATCCTTTTCATTTCAAAGTCAGTCTGGCGCTTTTTGTCTGGCGCCTTACATATAGGAGGAAATTCCTGCAGTGTCAACAGCAACTTGCAGATCACCCCTTTGATAGTCCAGCATAGCCTAAATAGCTTCAATAAGGAAGCGTGTGGAGCAACATGGGGTGATGAGGTGATGAAGTGGAGCAGCGGTGGCCCTCATCAGCTTCCAGACGGGTTGGAGAGGGCAGAGATTCTTATGGCAGGTGATGTTCATGTAACACACATGAATCACACGTAACATCACTGTCGACATAACAGCTGACAGTCCCTTTGAACTGTTGATGCTCCTACCTCGACCTTTTGGAAATATCAGCAACTGTAGTGAGCGACTTCAGAGAGAATACTAGATTTAAAAACACAAATAAATAATAGATCAAGTGTAGGTGGCTGGCTGTACAAAGAGCTAGACACTAAAGACCAGAATCTGTAACTTGCACCTTTGTGTTGCAGGTTTGAGGCGACGAAAACACTCAAAGGGGCTAAAATTTGAAAGAATTAGCATGTTCTAATTAAATGTACCAATGTCGAAACAGATTGTAATGTAACTTGAAAAAATGACTCCAGGAAAGTCCAAAGGATGTGATATTTATGTCCTTCAGTTCTTCTCTTCTGCTCTTCTACACCAACATTGTGCAACACAGGCTGACGTTAGCTTCAGGAATGCATTTAGCTAACATTAAAAGGGAAAAAGCTAAATGACAGTAAAAATTTTAGTCTCACAATAGCCAGACCAATGACCACACTTTGTTCAAGTACAAGCATGCTCCCGAACAACAGAGTGCAGTTCATACACAGCAGTCATTAATAGCAAAAAGTTACACGTCGGACCGTTAAAAGTTTGAAAAAAATTGGGGTTGATATTGGAATAATCAGTGCTTTCTGTCATGTGCCTCGTGTCAGCATGAACGTTTGAAATATTTCCCCAAGACCACAGTCTTTCCCTGACCTTTCTGATTGCTTTGGGTTGCCATCTAAACACAAAATGCTAAACATAGGTTAGATGCAGTGCATGAAAACCAAAAATACTGTCCATCCAACACAAAAATATTTCCATCGGCCACAAATAGAAAAGTTTGCTCGATGGCATGTATTTGTCATTTGGATACATTTTCATAATCTGAAGGTGTTATATCAGCAATAAAATGTACTATCCAATGAAAACTGGTAGTAGATAGAATACAGATTTGCTCGATTTTTATGTGTGAGCAATGTATTCTTTGAATAGATTTATCTGGTGGGGGTGCCCTTGATAAATAAACATTGCTACTGCGAGTGAGAAAACCACAGAGTTGAATAGTGCAGTGTGTTAATTCAGAACAGTGACTCTTACATGACAGTTATTAATTTATTTCAAAAATAATGCACACACCAGTCAGGATCGAGCTCTTTCTGTCTTTCTGTTACACAACTGTGAGGACCAGATGGTAGTGAAGAAATGTGTCAAAGATTATTTTGGCAATGCAGATTTCTTTATAGCTCAATTCAAGGATAGCGTCCATTGGAAGCCAACAGGAACAGTTCTGGGCTTCTGCATTCAAGCCAAGAACTCATAAATCACTCACAGAATATGATTGATTCAGTCCATCTGCATTGGAAAATGAAACAGAGTTGTTTGATTTTCAGAGTATAAAAAAGAGGGCTGGAACACACTGATGAATTCACAGACTCCGATGAAGGCACATAGTAGAGCTGAAACATCAGTCTGTCTGTACTATAAAGGCTGTGAGTTAAGCAGTGTGCTCCAGCCAATCATTTTTGTACTCTGAAAAGTTGCTGTTCTTGAGCTCAGAAGCACCTGCTTCTGCTGCAGTTTGCTAAAAGATGCACAAAGAACCCTGCCTCTACTAGAACTGCATGATTATTTCATTATATCACATTAATTCTTGCAGGGAGCCAATAGGAACTGAGCTAGCTGGGCCAATGGAAGACTAAGTTGCAGATCCACTCCACCAGCTCGAGTAAGTAGAAGGCTTAAGCGGTACAAATCACGTAAGCATGCATGACATCCGAGTAGCTCATGGAGGAACTTTGGTGGCTCATTCTTTCAAAGACACCATCTTGTAGTCTGGTTTCCAGTTCTCCTTAATCAGTTCTTACTCTGTTGTTGCATGTTCACTTCCCTGTTTGTAGGAAGTAGTGTAAACAAAGACAAAATTAGCAATATTCAAAATAGCAGCCCAACTGATTGCACTGCTTTACAAAAACAAGATAAGACAAGGAATTGTGTTCAAGCTGCAAAATATGAGCACATTTTTATAAAGCCGAAGTAAACGATCATTTGGTTTCATCTGTCTCTTCTTTGTGTTTGCTGCATCATTTTTGCTTGTTTACAGCATCAGTACGGCGACTCTTATCCAGACACACTATGAGTCATGTGGGGCATCACTGCCACAAACTTGAGTGTCTGAGGAAGTTGAGTTTTTCTTCTCAGACATGTGGGCACAGTGGGTTTCACACTGAATGTGCGAATGGAGATAACTTTCTTGTTAAATGGCATTTGCCCTCATTCTCACGGTTTATGGGGAAGATGGAAAGACTAAAGTGAATTCTGCATTTGAATCTCATCATTGTCGCTCTAATTATTAGCTAGCTACTAAATCTGGCAGTTTTGCTTATGTATTTTGAGAATACAATTGTGCTTGTTAATTGCATCTTAATGAAAAAGAAAGTTCAGATCAGCTATACCATCTGATAGATTGTGCTTGTAAGCCATAAAATTACTGCTATGTTCATATGTCACTGAAAACTCACTGCTTCTGTGTGGTCATGTTATGGTTAATGGTTCACCAGGTTCTGACAGAAAGTTAATAAGTAAAACTTTTACAGCCTATAGGCTCCGCTTCATATGCTGAATAATTTCGAAATAAGCACCCTTGAGATTCTTTCCCAAGCTGTGTACAGGCCGAATGAGAAATACATCATATCTGATGCTGCAGGGGGTGTGGCTGTCTTTGGCTCCATCCAGACGTCTGGCACCATATGTTGGTTCCCTGATAACATGTGACTACTGATAACATACTGTATGCTCCTTCTGAGGAAACTACAAGAGGGCAAAATGAATGTTTAAGACTGCAAGAAAGTGCTGAATGTGTTTCCTGTTGCTTAAATTTATTCATTTACTTGCATTATCGTGATGCGTATCTGGCTTTTTAACTATTCTGTGTCGTTGGATACCATAAATACAAATTAATCATCGAAGAAACAGCTGTCAGAATATTCTGCCCACATGGTCCATTCAGGAGCTCATCTGGAGATTTCTTCCAAAACTTCATCTCCAGATGGAGTTTTTTCTTTCACACAGCTTAAGGCAGAATGGACCCGACGTCCTTGAGGTCTTCTGAGAATTGGAAGTTTGAACATCGATGCAATTCTGTCTGACCAAACTCCATTTACAGAGGAAGTTCATGTGATACAATCAAGAGCTCTAAAGAGAAAATGTGGTGAAATCAATAAAATGAGATCTCAAATATTTTTCATTTGTATGATAAATTTCATTTGCGTCATTCCATTTCAAATCACTACATTTTTAGAACAGTTTTTGTCTGTAACTCGCCAGCAATTTGTCAACAAGCTGGACTGTATATTTACAGTAACTGCCAGAGAGTTTACATTCAGTCATCTCTTCCAATCAGTATAATAGATGAGGTAATTGTTCCAAAAACATGCCCATATTAAAAAAGCATTATGTTCTTCCTTCCAGCAATATTTTAGTTTTATGGTACAACTTGTCATACCTGCTCAGTTAGTTTTGCAAGCTCACTAAAAATACCTTTTTTGTTTAAATTTCTGTGACCACATACATTATGTTTAAAGGTATTCTATATTGTTGCTGCGTGCCTTCTTGTTTTGTGCTGGATCCTTTGTGGAATCTTATGGGGAGACGATTTGTGCTGACAGATCCCAATCCAGCCAAGCATTTGAGGGATGCTTAGGAACGAGTTTGATACATGGAGGCCCCGCCCTGAATCCCATAGGATCCACTCCCTGTGCTCCAGCACAAGACACAACAAGACGCCCCTGAGAGCCCTATGTTTGTGGCCTGATGGCTCAGAGCTGCTTGGGCGGCACAAAGAGGAGCAAGACAATATCAGGCAGGTGGATTTAATGTTGAGGCTGATGTGTGTTCCTGTAGGTGGTGCATGTTTTCATCAAGGTACTGCAGCTAAGTCAGTGATGGAACCATGATAGCAACATGTGTTTCATATTATCAATATGACCCCTCTACACAATCAAAGCAAATATTTATATTCTGCTATGCTTCAGAGCTGCCGCCTTGCACTGGTTGTAAAACAGGTTAGATAATCTGCAGCAGATCCGTGCAGTCGAGCAAAAACTAAACGCCATCCTCCACATCCCCCTCCGCCTGCAGGCCTGCCGGATGTACGAGAGAATACGAAACGACAGCCTCATTGTAGATCTGACAAAACGCCGACACGAGCAAGACCTCCAGGCTGCGAGTCTGCGGGATGTTGATGCAGGCGTGTTTGTCTGTATGTGTGTGTGAATGAGAGAAGGAGCCGGGGGGGCGGTCAGACGCTGAGATGGACAAACAAATCAGCTCTCAAAGTATTCATGGACACCTTCCAAAGTGAGTGCTGTTGAGCTGCCACTACAGCTGTCTCACCAGATGGATGTAACCCTCGCTGCCTCTCCTGGGCAGGTGTTTAGTTAAATTCATCCTCTCAGAGTCTCCAAAGAAAGGAGGCAGCAGCTCAGACAGTTCAGCAGAAAATCCCAGATTTTATTTCCCCCATGTGGCTGTTGGTCATAGCTGAGTCACTAACTGATACAAGGATTGTAGAATTGTTTGTTTTTTAACAGAATGTTGATCATGTGGACTGTTTATTTTCAGCAACATTGTAAATTAGACAAGTAGAATAAAAGAATTTTGATGAAATATCACATTTTAAGCTTCGACTTAGTTAAGTTTTCCAGTAAAACAGCACATCAGAGATTCAACGGCTGTTGGAAAGTGGAATACTTGCAACACTTTCTGTTTTTACAGTTTCTTTTGTAATTTGGGTGATTTTCTTGCAAGATAACATGCTCCTCAAATAAACCAGCGGGTTTTAGGATTCAGAAAGTGAAGCTAAGGCATAAAAAGAGGTGTGTGTAAAGCTTTATTTATGCTTCTGTATTAATGACTCAGACTGCAGCTTCACTTCTATTAACGCTTCCTTAAAAAATATTACTACATAGTAAGGCTGCCGTGACCACAGAGGAACTGATTCCTTCTGGCATCATTCTTTTCCTGCTTATTTCACACACATTTCATCTCCGTCTGACTTCATGTCACTGTGCCACACAGAAGCTCACTTGGGCATAAAGCAAGAAGGCAAGCGAGGAAAATGGCATCACCAAAAGTTATGTAACAGCAGGACTATGTGCTTCCCCTCTGCTGCTTGATGATTTCGTCTGATCTGTTTGTTTGTTTTTTTTAGCAGATAACAGTGATTGCAGTTAATTAACATGCTGCAATACACAGAGGCCTCAGGAAGCTGGTTGGGCTGGTGTTGTTTTCTATCACTGTGTCCCATGTGAGATGTTGAGCCTGCTGACCTGAATTCAGTGTTATTTTAAACTATTTTTATGCTGCTTGGGGTCGTCGTGACAAAAAAGCTCTAACTTCTTTCAGAATAGTGCTTGATTTTGTGAAAAAAGTGCAATATAATGTGTTTCTTATCATCACTAATGGAAACCAGTCTCGTTTCACTTGACATTTCCCTGACCTGCTGCCCTCCACAACAGTTGTCTTATCTGCCCAGGCTCCAAAACCACATACTGACTGTGTCCCAGTGTTGGCAAAGCAAAACACAATGCCTCAGTCATTTGAAGTAAAAACAGACAGAGTAATAGACAGATGATTGCCATCGCACTTCCTCCCCTGTGAGCTCCGGGGCGAGCAGGAGGAGGACTCTTATGCAACCAGACAATCTGTCTGGCACCCACATATCAACACAAACTGATGTACAAATACGCACGAGGTGAGGGAGCAGGTTGAGCAGGTAGAAAAAAGAGGTGTTCATGGATAATGATCACACAAATATTTGTTTCTACAACAGAGTTTATGGGTCATGGGATGCAGAGACATTTACCGTGTGACACAAGAGACCGCATCCGTTTTCTATTTTCATTCCCTGATTAGTGGAATGTGTAAAACAGACGTGGCATGTAAGTAAAGAAGCCCTTTAATAACTGAAAATGGGTGTTTTCAGCTGAACCCGTGCAGAATTTTTAATTTTTGTTGCTGTTTTGCAGCAAAAGATAGAAAAATTTAGTTGTAATCTCTAAAAATACGACGATATTCTCTTTCCATGTTGGCTGTAATCTAAATTAAGATGAAGTGTAGTCAAGCATTGTTTCCTACAAGCATGTCAATAATGGTACGTAAACATAATAAACATCCAGTAAATAAGGGAAACTTGCTCTTACCCTAACGAACCCAGTGCATGTTTGAGAAGCTAATATTTTGGATCACAACAAACCTCTGTTTTCAGCTTGACATTGATTACAGCAGCCTGTTTCCTTCTAATGCTCAGAATGTTCCTTGAGCTGATTACAAATGAACAAAGGTCTGCATTTATGACCGATTAAGCAGCTTTAATTGTGTTAATTCTGAGGTGATTTTCACCTCACTCACGCTGCAGACTAAGTGATCGGATCGTGTGTTATGGTCTCATCAGTTTATGAAGGCATGTGTTGAAGGAGGCCAAACATTCAAATCAGCTCGGCCACATCTGTGCTGCATGATGGCACCCAGCAGGACCTTTCCTCTCGCCCAGCTGTCACAACACTGAAAAAGATGAAAAGATGCGACACCAAAGGCAGCGCTGGTCGGGAAACAAGGAAACAGGAAGCTGTACTGAAATGGCAATGGATGAAAGAGATCAATGCCAGTTATTTAAATAATCCAGCCACAAGGATGGTGAAATGTGTCGCTCTATATATTTAGTTCAGTTAATTTGTGCAGCGAATGCAATCCGAAACATCTGACCCTGTGATTTTAACTTGGCATCCTAAAAGGGAAAGTTACAAGTCTGCTGGTGCTGACACAGATGTTTGTTCTGGGCTTTCTTAAGCCAAATACCACAGGGGCAAAAATGTAAGGCATGGATGAAACAGTGTGTTTTCTTGGTCTGATGTTGGCTGCAATTGTTAGCATGTGTGGTCAGCTAGCGCTCTACCTAAAATAACCTTTGTGCCCTAAGGCCACCGAGTTCATCACTCAGTATGTACAAATCAGCCACAACATTGAAACTAGTGGTGAAGTCGATAACATTGATCATCTCATTAAAATGTTCTGCTGGGGAACCTTGGATTCGCTGTCAACATCCCAATGCCAGACACAACGGGACAACCCAAGAGATCCTATGTCCATGTACCAACGATTAAGAGCTATTTTGGTGGCAAAAGGGGTCCTAAACAATATTTGGAAGGTGTTAAAAGTTGTGGCTGATGAGTGGATTATCCCACTGCATGGAAGCTGTAACTAAATGCAATTATAGAGTTTTGGCCAAAATTAACAGAACTGTCTCGCCTTTTATTCCACTTAGAAAAGTTTCCACTGCCGGAAAACCAGCTGCCATCCAGAAATGATACAGTCTCCCCTTGTGTAAGTTCTCCCTATTACATGTACTGCAAGTCCTCATGCTTCTTAAACCTGGCAAACAAATGAGACTGTTGTTCACTGCTTCACGGATTTGAAACCGTTTTCCCAGCAAATGAAAGAATCCAGGCATCAGTGGTTCAAGCTGTAACATCCATCTGCCATCAGAATGTTTGACCTTGGGACTGCTGGTTATGAAACCTTTCACAGTAACAAAGTAAACAAGCTTTTCCATTCAGGTTTGTGCCAAAGATTTTTTTTCTCTCATTACTATCCAATTTGTAATTGATTCTGACCAGCTGAGTGAGACAAACACTACAGCCGTCGATAGCTCGTATTTGTATCGATATTTTGGAGGACACATGCTACATTGGAGTGGCTGAGGGCCGGCTGGGGACAAGTCCAGCTCTATTCTGAGCCCTGTGCAGTCAAACCAACTTTTCCTGTAAACGACAGACGCACACTCAGTCTTCCACAGAACTCAAGACCAGCTAAAAAAAACCCCAAACTGACAGAGAAGCTTTGCCGATTGAGATCTATTGCATCTTCCTGTCGAGGTGGGTGTGAGGAAGGTGAGAAGTGTTGCTCTCATTTCCAAAGAGGGTGAGATGTCATTGCTGATTAAAATCTTCAGTACACTGAGGTGCTGGCAGCTAGCAGTGGCCCGCACATAGATGATAGATCATCACCCACCATCTCATAGGTGTTTGTGGTCATAATTCTTTATCATTTATTTCAGAAGCTGATGTAGCCTACTGGGGATTTCTGCAGTTTTTTTCCACTTTACTATCTCTAAGTGTGCTCTTAAAATATTTTGCACATTTATCAGTTAGGTAGCAGCTCTAGATCAACAGAAAAATACATTTCCCTCAATATAGAAGATATATTTCTATTTTTTAATAGGACTCTACTACATTTGATTGCTGCTTTGCTGGAAGAAACAGAAATGCTGTTTGCAGCACTTTAACTTGCAATGGAGCAGCTGAAGGGAGGAGCTCAGCATGTTGGAAATAATTTTTTTTATTATTCGACAATATTTCTTACAATTAAATGAGAAGATCAATACCACTCTCATGTGTATGTGAATATGCAATGGTTAGCATAGCTTAGCATAAAGAGTGAGCGCAGCAAAACCACTTTCACAATTTCTAGTCATTTTTTTTCGCTTTGGTTACTTTGCATCTTGAAGTCCCTTAATCTCGATTCAACCCCTAAAAATTCACCACTATATATCAAAAATCACGTTTCGATGTTTTTGTCCCATGAAATGTCTCGTTTAGAATGTGTGGAATCACAAATCCCCCACATTTCTGCACCCTAAAAAATGATGTGCTGGCTCAACATAAAAAAATTGATGTAACTATTTGCATCAATTTTTTTAAGTTGTTTCAACTTAGTCATTAATGTAAATGCCACAAGACTACTCTAGTTAGGCACTCTATTTCTTTAGTACAAACAACATAATTTGCTTTACACCCTAAAACTTTAATTAGGTTGAGCCAACTTAATTTTAATTGTGCAAAAACTACTCCAGCTAGTTATTCTAACTTATTTCTTTACTTTCATTCTATTCAAAAAAGTCAAAGTCATGCAAATTGTTACCTTAATTTTTTTAGTACTACTAACTTATTTTTCTATGTTGGAATAAATAACACATTACAATTCCAGTTATATAATCAATATGTTTATTGAAAAATAACACATAACACATATAACACATATTTCTGTGTGTAATACACTCATTTTGAAAATGTCATACAACCCAAATAAAAAACAAAACAAAATAAATTATAACAAAGTTACTTGCATTTTTGTGCCAAACTTGCAATATGTTTATTGAAAAATAACACATAAAAAAGTGTAAAAAAAAAAAACTCAAAAAGACTTTTGCTTCTGCTTCTCCATAGGTGAAGCGAGCTGAACACTGTTTTCTGTGTGTACTACACTCATTTTGAAAATGTCATATAACCCAAATTTTAAAAAAAACAAAATAAATTATAACAAAGTCACTTGCATTTTTGTGCCAAACTTGCAAAAAGTGCACTATTTTAAGCTACATGCATTTTAAGCTCAATGAACTTAGCTTTACTCCTTCTGTAGGGTATGTAACACAAGGTACTGTAAACAACATTCAACTTTGCAAATAACTCTTTGATGGATAACTTCACCCTTCACATTTATTTTAGAACAGCAGTTTACTTTTCAGTGACATTACCTTTGGGCTTGCTTTGAGATCATCCAGCTCGAGGAATATCTTTTGAAACACTTCAAAGGTATTTTTCAGTTCTTTTGGGTAGCTGAGATTAAGAGCGTATATCAGCCCCATGAGCAAGGCACAGGCCCTGGGTACATCCAGGTCCGCCAGGACTTCTGTTCCCTCAAGAATTATTGTTGCGGTGGCTGGATTAGACACCATGGCACCTCTGGTTACCACAATCTTCATTACATCGTTTGTAATGTCCTCGTCACCATCCTGGTAGGTCAGAACCAAGAAAAATGTTTTAAGTAATCATACTTAAACATGAGACTAACAAAGTAGGGCAGCAATTTAGGATTAATTTCATGATCAATTAATCCAGTGGTTCTCCACCCTGTTCCTCAGGACCCCATGTCCTGCATGTTTTAGATGCTTCCCTGCTCCAACACACCTGATTCAAATGATCAGCTCGTCATCAAGCCTCTGCAGAAGCCTGATAATGAGCTGATCATTTGAATCAGGTGTGTTGGAGCAGGGAAGCATCTAAAACATGCAGGACATGGGGTCCTGAGGAACAGGGTTGAGAACCACTGCTCTAAATGAACAGCAGCTGCATCAAATACTGCAGTCCAGGAGAAAAAAGTGACTCAATTAATCAAATTCTGAACTCAAACTGACAAAGATAAAGCTCTGAACATTTCCAAAATGTATTATTATCATTAAAAAAATACATCTATGGGTCACCTTAAACTTGTACCAAAAATAATAAAAATATTAACTCTGATGGACCTCTCTTTGGCCCATAAAATGTCAGAAAATGTTGAAAAATGTCAATGTTTCTCAGAGTTAAAGATGACATCATCGAATGTCTTGTTTTGTCCACAAACCAAAGATATTCAGTACCGTCATAGAGAATCAAGAAAAACTGAAAATATTTATATTTATGAAGCTGAAATCGGAGAATTTTGACCTTTTTCTAAATGACTACTTAAACCAATTGATTTATCAAAACAACTGACAAGTAATATAGTTATCATTTGATAATTGATTAGTTGATTAACTGTTGCAGTTATAACACAAAGTTCAGTAGTGTCTGATTTACCTGTTCTCTGAAGAGATCCTCCTCCTTTTCCCTAAGGTACACCACCACACCATGGATAGCAGCCTCTCTCCTTGTCTCCACAGACTCATCCTATGAATTAAAAAAAAAAAATGTACAAGTGCTCTTTCAGGAGGATTGGTTTTTGATAATTACACCCAAAAAAGAAAATGACAGAAGGATGAGGTTTATGAAGCCTGAACTGAACCAATTCCAGTGATAATCAAAATAAATACATCATTTCAAAGAGGGGCAATATCTTGAAAAATCAAAGTGGGAAAAAAAACACTGCCTTGTCTCTGTTTTGTTATTCCATATTCATAGTTTCAATATATATTATACTAAGCCCTAAAAAATAATCCGACACATTATTCTCTTAATCTAATGCTGTAAACAGCTACCATGTACAACATCAAAGAGACAATGAACAATCTTTGTGAAATTGCATTTTTAGCAACCTGTAAAATTTAGGTCCATCATTCACTCAAGTTACACCAAACAGCAAAGGACTATGGATAGCCTGAGAAGTAAAAGTTTTGATTAAATAAATATTACTTTTTGAAAAAAAAAGAAGAAGAAATGAAGTACATTTTATTCATTCACACCTCTAGCAGCATGTTACGGATGCGCTGAATCTTCGTTTTTGCAGTCCCCCCCCTTGAGAACAGCAAGGACATCAATTTCGGAGAGTAATGGTCCAGCTTTGCCATAAATGTGGTTTCCAGGGCAACAGTGGTGATCCTTCTGAATTCTTGGTTTATCTGTAAAGAAAAAGGCATAAATAGACACAACATGTTAATGTTTTCAACACTTCAAAAGAATGCTTACTGCAAATTATCTTATGGAAAAATATTGACCTGAGCTGTGTCAAAAAGAGCAGGCCATCTTTCTTTCATGTCATTGACTGCTGGTGCTTGGTTGACAACTTCCTGCCTTCGACTGGAGAATGTCTTTGCCATTTTTTCGCTGATGATCTGGCTGTTGTCCCTCTTCTTTACTTCATTGAGGAGCTCTACTCTTTCACATTCCAAACTTTCTTCTGTTTCTCCGTGCGGGTGAGGGGGTAAATAGTTCACTTCTGACTTTTTTGGCTTTTTAACATTCTTCGCAGGTGCTTTCTCATGTGATCGCTTCTTTCTGAGAGAGTTCACATCAAGTTCAGGGCATCCAAGCCCTCTCAACTTGGTTCTATAGTTTGCCATTTTATATTTTAATCTCTGTTGCCATCCATAGCATCCGTTATATGATCCCGGTTCTCTAAGGCAAGGATGCTTCTGGATTAGTGCCTCAGCAACCTTTGAAATCTGTGCGCTTGTTGGGTAAGCAACATACTGAAAGACACTTTCTGCCAGCCTCTCAAGGATGTCTGGAAGAATTGAGGTAAAGTTGAGTGGAATTCCATTCTTGTTGAATGCTTCATTTCCTGAGGCAAGCATAAGCTCTGTGTCATAGGCAAAGTGAGGTACAGGAAATTCAGTCGGCCACCGCTGTGAACGCTGAACCCCTTCTTCAGGTGATGATAGAATCAGTGTGTCCTGGGACTCAGACGAGCAACTGCTTTGGGAAGGACAGACGGCAGTCACTGCAGCTCTAGTAGAGGTTGCTGAGCTATGAATGGAGGTTTCTGATAGACTATCAAAGGAACTGTCCACTTCAGTTAATTTCAGGGTAAATGCAGGAGGTTCAGCAATGTTAACCACTTTTATTGTGTCCTTGTCCTTGATGTCACTTGTTGAGGTAAGACTGAAATATTCTTCTCCAAAATCAGCATCTCTATAATGCAAATTAAAGTTCCCTTGAAGCCCAAATGTCTCTCTTACAATGGACTCTAGTTCACCCACAGTCCCAGGGAGGCCATCAGGTAAGTCAAGTTTGCGGATATCATGGTCATGAAGAATTATTCGAAGTTTGGCTTGCTGAGACATTGGATCATCTGTAAGAGAAACCACATAATTTTTCTTCATAGAAATATATCATTTCTAACAGGATGGTAGATTTTAGATTATGCATTTTATTTCAGAATTGCCTGGTGGGTAAAGTCAAACAAGTGAAAGGTATTAATGATGACTACACATCAACATTAATGTAACGCTTCTGGGTAACAATACGCTTCCCTGCAACATTGTATGCTGCCATTGGGAAGATGTCTGACAACTCACTTGGCTCAATCACCTTAACACTTCTTGTGCTCTCGAGTTCATAGCTTCTGAGATGTTCAATATACCATGCATTTAAACATTTCACGATGAAGCAAACCTTCCCATTTACAACAGCTATCTGAATCAACTCCACAAAATCTGGAAGACAACCTGTTGCACCATGTGCCAAGATCATTCCAGTGGAGTAACTGGTGCCTCTGCAACACACCGTGGTTGCCATCTGGACGAACGACTCACTGGGAAATTTTATTTGCAGTGCTTTTTTTATGTCTTCCCTCAGCACAGATAAATCCACCACTGACAGTTTTGTTGCCTGGACAGGCTGTGGAACAACTGCACCACCATGTAAATGGTGGGCAACCATTAACTGATGCTTCACTGCAAGAGACAACAGGATGTTTCGGAAACTGTGGGTATGCCTGACCACACGCTTGAAAAAGCTGTGTTTAGCTTCAAAGCGCATAGTCCAAAGAGATACAAGAGGACCAAAAGCCTTTGTTAGCTGTGGGTAGTGCTCTAGAAAATGATGCTTAGGAATAAGCCTTTCCTCTGGAAAAGTATCCAGGAATCTGTGTCGATGCTCAGAAATCTTGCTTTCAAGGAAACAAATAGTCAAGTCTGTGTGCACAGGAGAAAGGACAAGCTCAACTATGTCCTTAAGGTCCAGAAGGACCAGCCACGTTGGTTCACTCTCTGGTATTCTTTCTCCAACTATCAGGGGAAGGAGGCGAAGTAAAGCCCAATTTTCATGAGCATTTCCACCCACAGTTTTTCTTGCAGCAAAAGTCAATGGAACTGCTTGTGGTGCATCAGATTTATCTGCCCATCTGTATGGGAACTCTTTGATCAGTTTATTTAGTTCATCAAGTGTGAAATATTTCTTTTTGATCAAGGCATTGAGGCACAGTGCTAACTCGAAAGGAACAATACCTTCAAAGAGGTCGTGGAGCAAATCAGGTGGGTAGCCAGATAACACGTCAAAATGTTTGAGTCTTTCAGTCAGCGGGCACTGTCTCTTTACCCCATAACAATGACCATGTCCCTCTGCTGTCTGAACATGAGTCTTGTGCTCTTGTACTGTCCTAGGATTAAATGCTCCAGTTTTAACTTCACTTACTTGAAACTGGGATCTTTCTCCAAGACAGAACCTGCACCTGTGTACTTGAGAAGCTCTCCACAAATCCTCCGATAGAGTGGGCACCAAGGTTATCTGCAACAACACAATAAACAGTACCTTTGACTTGAATGCCTAATGAAGGAATGTAAAGTCCTTCTTCTTCAAGACTGGCAAGATCTTTTAGCAATGGCTCAAACACAGCACTATAGCCAAACTTTTTGATATCATCAGCCTTGCAGAGAATGGCAAGGTATATTGATGTTAGTGATGATCTGAGCAATGTTGGCACATTTGCTAAAACCCAATACACAGCAGTAATTTTGTGCTTTTTTCTTGAAGTGCCGAGCGGGTTACACACTTCAAAGTCATCCACATACAGAATGAGAGAAAGAGCTGGATTATTTTCTGATAGCAATGTGTTGTTTTTGAAATGTGTGCCATCCTGAAATGATCTGTACTGACTTACAGAACTGCTGTCAGCTTCACAGCTGTGTGTGAGAAAATCCTGAATTTCTTTTTTCTTCAAAACCTCATGCAAGGACTTTAAAATAGGAACATATTGGAAACTTCTATGCTCCCTGGCACTGAGCATGTACTCTATTGGTTCCACCATAGAAAAATGGTCCTTGAAATATTCTCTTCGTTTGTAAGAGGTGGAAAGAGGGCCATTATGCCCAAGGGCTAACGTAACTGGGTTGCACTGACATAAGTCTGTTACCATCTCTGAGACGATTGAATCGTCAACCTCACAGTTATGCTTTTTTAAACATGACTGCAAAATGTTTTTTAAAATAGGACCTGAAGCTGATGAGGAAATAAAGTGTAGTTCTTCAACTAACTCATCAATACACCGTTGTGGCACATTGAATATGCTTTCCAACTTAAGCAACAGGTGTGCAACATGTTTTTCTATCAAATTAGGCAATTCTCTCATTTCATTATCTTCATGATCTTCACTCGCTGTCCCTTCAGAGTCATTCTCATCCATGGTACTGTCCCCTGCATTTAGAGGATTGACATACCTTTGCACAAGCTCAGGTTTGAAGTCATCAAGAGTGTGAGGAGTGTGTTTCCGGCTCCTATGAGAAGCAAATGTTCCATAAATGTTTGTTTTGAAAGGACAATTTTCAAAAACACAAGTCACAGTCTCCTGTTTCTTTAAATGGCGGCCAATGTGTTCAAAGTACTCTCTTTCTGTGGAAATAGTGTTTAAAGAGCAACATGGACACTTGAATGACAGTACTGTGCACAGTCTTACTGACTCCTGGATCGAGTGACTTCTTGACACATGGGTTCGCAGGCTGCCCCATGTTTTAAATGAGCAATCACAGTCCGAATAAACACAAGGGAGAAATTCTCCCCCGTGGCCATGTCTTAGTCTATAATGCCTCAAGAGACCTGTCTTTGTTGGTGTTTCAAATTTGCAAATTTTACAGCTCCACTTCATTTTAAAAACTAACAAAGGTTCTGCTCAAATTACTTAGACTTAGGTGACAGAGGTGGCTGTAGTACTTAAAACCTATGCCACATGAGCATTACTGTAAACTTTTACTGTTTTTAACTGTGAAAAAATGCTTTCAAAGTGCTGTAAGAACTGGGCAAACAATGAAATATTTTAAGGTTTTTAACTATAGTCTTATCAAAAACTGATGTGATCTTTATGAAATCAAAAGTCAAAAATATGTGTAGGTTTTATTAGTAGTCTTAACTTATCTTAACAAACGCTGAATGAAAAAGACCTTTTTACTCATTGCTATCTAAAAATGATTTTCAAATCAAAGATATTTTCCCAAAGTGACTGTGCTGTTTGTAATTAACACCCAAAATGGCAAAAAATATTTTACATGCCAATGCACCCTTAATGACCATGTCATTAAAAAAGCTTTGCACACGATGACGTTCGCTTCCACTCCCGCATTCTTTGACTGCACTTTGACACAGACTGTTCATGGATCAAGTAACGAACCTAAAACTCACATGAAAATAATTCGAGCTCTGTAACATCAAAAGACGTTGACTTTAAACAACACGGTAAACTACATTCATTTAGACGTCATGTAAAACGGCCCAGCGATGCAGCTTCTGCCGCGGTTAAATTTTCATCACATCAACTCACATCAACGTGTCTTCTGTCTTTGCAGGGCTAAAACAACTGCTACTGAAATTCTATGCAAATTAACAACAATTAACGCGACCCTGCTGCTGTAAAACAAGCAAAATTGTACTTACCAAGCCTTAAAGTTTCACAATTTTACGAACGACGTTTCTTTCTGCTCCTCTGCGTGTCGAGTCTGGTGTGGTCGAAAAACAAAACATGCCCAGGCATGTCATCCCTTGTACCCAGCTTTTTAAGGAAGACTACAAAATTTTTAAGCTGTGCTAACTGATTACACTTCTATGTTAAACTAAGGCAGAAATGTCTGTTCAAAATCAATATATTATTTAGTTAAGACAGTTTCTTGTATTTTCATTTAGAGCAACTTATTAAAATAAGTTATCAACTAATTATAATGTGTTTATGTAGCAAACTTAATTTCTTATGCAGAAAAAGCTGTTAATTTTAAGCTCTACCTACTAACCCCATGAATCATTTCTTAGAGTGTCATTTATTAGTGAGCGTCAAATCTTCCAGTCTTTATCCTAAGCTAAGCTAGCAGACAAACTTAGCGTGTTATTGACCTTTTGACCTGACTCGTCTCAAGAAAAGGACTTTGAATAACACTTAAAACTGCCCCTTCAACAACGGATCACAGTACTCCATCCAGTCCTGCATATTTCACACTCACACCATCTGACTCCACTGTGGCTATTATCACTCATAAATATGTGCTAAGGTGCAGAGGACATTTGATAAAAATCCTTTTTTTGCTGATAATGACATTAGTGACGTTTCAAGCATGTGCATAAGTAGAGTTAGAGCTTTAATCTACCTTTGGGTTAAAGATACAGTCCCCTACCCTTGATATTAACTGTAATCTCACCAGCCTACAGTTCAACTCCATGCAGACTTATGATGGAATACAGTAGTAAAATTAAGTTTCACGATCTGTAAACTAAGGAAATACATGTTAGACTGAAAATATTCTGAAAGAGTATACATAATTCAGTTGTTAGCAGATTAGTTTTTGCATTTCAAATGTGATTGTGTAACAGTGATTCTGGTTGGAGTCACTCAGAGGAATTTACCAGAACAGCTGACTGCCTGCATGCCAGAAATGACTTTAGCCTGACAGACTTACAAAATATATAGAGCTCAGAACAGCAATTATGACAGTAACACATCATAACAGACTGATTTGTATCAAACAAACACAGACAACAAGAGGCATATTTTAGTCATAAAATAGATTTATTTAACTAGTAAAACGTCCACTTCCAAAATAGAATGACAACAACACATGTTCCTGGGACGGCCCTAACAATGATTGGCATAAGGCGATTTTTTTCTTCTTTATTCTGAATTACAATCTGTCTGGAAACATCTCTTTAGTCAGAAATGCATACAGAGGCCTTAAGGACCTCACATGGTCTTCTGTTAATTATTCACCCATGCAGGGTCTGACACCACAATAGCACTATAATCTTGTCTGTTGGCAGGTTTCTTTTTCTTCCACTGGCTTCCCTGGCAGGGTCTGTTTCTTCCTTGGCTTTGTGCATTAGCCACAATGGCATCACTCACAAAAATGACTGTGCGTTTTTAAGCATTAGCACTCGACACACTGAAGTTAAAAAAAAAAAAAAAAAAAGCACATAAAGGGCTTTTTCTCAATTCAAGAAAGGAGGATGATTCTTCTCTATTGCTATAACATCAGGGCTTCAAGAGCAGGAAGAGGTTTTGGTTAGAAAAGCACAATTTAGGAATCACTTAAGACTTATTTTTGCATAAGCTTTCAGGCTAAAAAAAGACAAAATCCATAATATTAATAATAGTCGTAATAATAATTAAAACACGACTTGGGATGACAAACACAATGAAAAACTTGAGAGAATAAGCCACTGTAATGGTGTTCAGCAGCTAGCATTAGCAGTCTGTCATCAGGCATTTTGTTGTTGTACAACTCAGATCAATAAGCAGGTCAGTGCCTATAGGCATCGTCTCTGTATGCTACCGAGTGTGCAATGCCGTGCATGTGTGTGAGCCAGAGGGGGATTTTCTGAGTCAATCGCTTGTGATGGAGGCGGCTGCAGCGTTTCATTAAGCTGCTGTGATGCAGAAGCTGGCAGTCGGTCAGAGATTACAGACAGACTGGCAGCGTGAGTGTCTCTCTGTGTGTCTTTTATTTGCACCTTGCCCTCCTCACAGATGGTGATAGAGTTGCCTCCTGCAAATCACTCGTGCATCCTGCTTCCTGCTAGCTCGAGAGCACCATTTTGACTATAATTCGTCTTCATTTTTCATCCTTGTGGTGGGCGACACACACACGAAAGATAAAAACACACTGGTTTCGAAGAACACTGATAGCAGAGGCAGAATCCTGGTAAATGTGTCGCAGCCACCGTGATGTGTTTGTCTTTTAAAAATAAATTACAACAGGGGTATCTTTGCTGGCTTGTTACACACACAGAAACAGAGACCCAAGCGCTGCTCCGTCTCACGGTTCGACAGCCCAGCACTGAAAAAAGCAATGGGCCATGGGAATTGAATTTCTTCTACAAACTGGACGGAGAGAGATATGTGTGCTTTGTGGCTCACTGCAAGAGAGGTAACTCTGGGTGTCACACTATTGGGAGGGGGGATGGGAGGGAGAGGGCAACAGGGCAGAAAGGGCAATAGAAGGGGGAAGGGTTATTACTTGAAGGAAGCACGGACAGCACGACCCTTGAGCGCCTGGGGAGGGCGGTAGTTGTCCACCATGCAGCATTCAGGTTCGCCGTCAGCGGAGAACAGCAGGCTGCGGAATTTGGCCATCTGTGAAAAGGGAGAAGAAGACGGCGGTGTTAGTCATTCCTGCTGACCTCCTGTGACTGTCACTCACAAAACACATCACTAGGCCCACCGCTGAGTCACTGCTTTGAGTTCAGAGCCTTCCCCTGGGAAATATATCTGCTTTATTGTTACATTTTTTATATAGCACCATGCATGCTCAGTGTGCTTTACATAGCAAGACTAAAACAGCAATAAAATGTTGAAAAAGGGTTAAAAATACTAAAAAAAAAAAAAGAGGGGCAATAATGATTAAAAGTAAGATTTAATCCCCACTGCTTAGTATGTTGCATGTAAACGTGAAATTTGACTTTTTGTAAAGTGCATATTTGCTATGTGAAAGATTGTAGTTACAGCTATCAGCCGTTAGGTTAGCTTAGCATCAAGAGTGGAAACCAAAGGACACATGTTAATTCCCATTGTTGTCATTTGACTATTTGTTAATGGTTACTTGTGCTCATGCAAGAGTTACATTTAAGTATCAATATCTTTATCATGTTGGTATGGAAAATAAGAAGCTACAGAAAGAAGTCATTTAACTTAGCTTAGCATCAAAAGTGGAAACCAAAGGAAGTAGCTAGCTTGGCTGTGTCCAAGGTTAGTTCCCACAGTTGTTGCTTAAAGAGCAAACTGTTTGTAAATGCTTTTTGTTTTCATGCAAAGAATTACATGAAGAGACGAAAACACTATAATGTAGCTACAGCTAGTAGTAGTTAGCTTAGCATCCAGTGTGGAAACCAAAGGAAATAGCTGGCTTGGTTGTATTCAAGGTTAATTCCCATTATTGTTGTTTGACTGAGACATGTAACTTTTGTAAATGCTTATTTGCTTTCTTGCAGAGCCTTACATGAAAAGACAATAGCACTGCAATGTAGCAACAGCTAGCTTAGCTTCACATTCAAAGTGGAAACCAAGAAAAATAGTTAGCTTGGTTGTGCTAACACTTATAAGTCTCAGTAATTAACATTGCATATGTTGTTTTTGTAGAAAAAACTACAAATTATGGGTATTCACTGCCATCTGTCTTTATGCTAAGCTTAAGCTAGCCCCTCTCGGATACAGCTTCATGTTTAGCTTACAGTCATTAGTGTGATATCACTCTTCTTGCTTTGTCCAAAACATATAAGCTGGTTGGAGCTAATCTACCAGCCCCCTTATCTCCATTCTTCACACTAAGCTAAGCTAAGCTAACAGGCTATTGGCAATAGCATCCATTTACCACACAGACAGAGTGGTTTGAATAAGCTCATCTTTTGGTGAGAAAGTGAAGCAACTTTATTTCCCAAAGTGCAAAACTACTCCATTAGGTCATAAAGGCCATGACCAACAGGTCAGTGAGCAGAGGACAGTGTCGTATTCTCAGGATTTCTCATTAACTCTTGCTAACGAGTCAGTTCACAGTAGTTACACTGCTCCGGTCAAATGAGTGCATTGTATTATTGGGTGGAAATAATTCAGCTGGTAGGTTTCACAATTAGCTAAAAAATAATCGTTACCTCATATATCACCAAGTCTAAAGGTTATGTCCACACGTCACATGTTTACCCTTGAGATACCTGCTCACCACCATGAAATAAACATTCGACCAAGCAGTGTTAATTTTCACATGGCATGAACGCTGCAGCCACAAGGACAACCCCAACTGGAGGCTGGTAGTTAAGATTAATGGGTGGTTAGAGGTTGAATATCCATTTCAGTGGTAGCATTAAGTGTCATTGTAGGAGTAAATACAAATACAAGGAGGATTTTACTGCATTTGCTTAATTAAGTGGTTAAAAACGCACACTCACTGCAGCTACATCTCTTCACTTGTGGGTTGAATATTTCCTGTCAACTCTCACACACTCACTGAAACACTGTGGTAAGATGACCTGTATTTGAATGAACTCTTGCTTTCACTCATCCTCATGGTTTGCTAGGTGACTTTCTTTTTTTTTGCATTTTGAAAGTGAAACACCTCGATTGTATTGCGTTTCCTTCACCACAAAGGGTTCTTCTTCTCGTTTCAGCCGCGCACTTAATCTGAACAAATAAGCCCTTGATTCAGACAGAGAGGATTTGCAGATAGGGCTATTCTAGACTGCGGGCATAATGCCAGTCCTTCTGCTGCTGCGACTGAATGGACTCTGTTTGCAGACGCACCTGCGCAGAGCTGACGCTGATTGGCTCCTTGCAGACGATCCAGGTGACGCTCTCCAGCAGAGGGGGTGTGGTCAGAGAGCCATCGTATGTCCAGTAGTCGAGGCAGCCCGGGAGCAGGGTGGCGGGGTCGAAGTTAGCAAAAGAGGTCTGCTTGCCCTGGAAATAACACAAAAAAATTAAAAACAGGCTAATAAAACATCTTGTCATAGGAGAATGGAATAAAATATGGGTGGCACAGAAACATACTTTGGCCCTGATGCTGTCGAAGGCATCAATAACCTTCTGGAGCTTGGCATTTTCATCACCAATCTGACAAACAATAAGAGGCCATGTTAATTTTTAAGTAATGCTTTGATTCATATTGAATATATGCTCCATTTCTAACTGCTCACCTTCAGGAAAACTCCAACAACAGCGAGCCCGTCAGGCTGGCTAGCAGCTTCACCGAAGCTAGGGTATTTGGTGTTCCAGTGCACCAGATGGAGCTAGAAATAAAAAATAGGAACAAATTTGCTATGATTTACTTCCAAAATTATGGAAATCTTGTCATTTCAGGCCCTGCAATGGACTATCAACCTGTCCAGAGTGTCAGCTGGGATAGACTCCAACCTCCTGTGACCCTAATGAGGATTAAGCGGTGTATAGCTAATGGATGGATGGATAGAATTTCTGGATTTTTAGTTCAATTATTTCTATTCAACAATAATATAAAGCAAGCGATAAAGTCATTTGAAATGGTTTTGTTTGAGAAATACAATGTTTTGCTTCATGAAAATAAGAACTAAAAACATAATACTGCACAGTATTGACTTGATGCAACATTTTTTTTAAATAAAAGGCATCGTAAAAATTAGATTCAGGGAAAATCAGCACATATTTACCCTCGTTTCTACTTCTCTACATTACATAGCCTTATTGGCTGAGACAGAATTAAATCAAAAATGCTCCTTTTCTGGCAAAACAACAAATAGCAAGCACAAAAAGACAAAAATGTTCTTATTTTTTGTCAGTTAGTAAGCTGGCAACCCTAATAGGAAACAAAACTAGTTCTGTAACTGGTCCCATCTTTACTCTGATAATCATAGAAGCCATTTTCTGCAGCCATTATGGTTCAACCCAGCCATTCAGATTTTGATTTTGTTTAACAACCCGCGGTTTCAGTCTTATTAAAAACTCTAATTTGCCTTTTCCCTCTTCATTACTGTATGTCAACCTCATTCTGTCCTAAACTGTAGCGGTCTGAGTTTATATAATGACCCATCCCTACCTCTGCAGGGTATTTTTTCCCGGCCACAGTGTGCTCAGAGCCCTTATCATCAGAAGCTCCCCAGTGGAAATGGAACTGCTTGAGCCTGTAGATCCCAGAGATCGGTCCATCTGTCAGAGCTGCAGAACAAAAACAACACACATCCCATCAGGTCTGCGGCCAGACATTTGATTATTCCTTTGGCTGTGTCCTACTTGCAGGAAAATCTATAAAAAAAAAAATCTTCCTGAGCAAAAACCACAAAGAACTGGCCAACAGGAAGATGAAGATGCGGTACACTAATGTCACCGTGGCACACACTGACTTCCTACTACATGGAAGCAGACTCAGTTCCTGTTGTGTAAGCTTTGGCCAGACTGGGTTGCATTCAGTCCGAATAATGTTCAGGTATTGTTAACATCAAACCTCCTTTCAATCTTACATAATGTGTCTATTTGCAGCTTACAAAGTAGCAGATAATCCTGTATGTTGTTCTATTTCTGGTGCAATACTGACACACATACACCGGCCTCTTAAAAGCAGGATATTTGTCTCTCAGTCGTCTGCCTCAAATGATAACAAGGAACGTGAGGTTGTGTGCACCTTAAAGGGATTGTTTTACATCACTAAAAAGGAAGCATTGACATTTTCCACAGCCCACACATGATGTTTGACATGTCCTTCTTTATTTAGAAGGCCAGGGTGGAAAAACAGTGGAAGGAAGAAAACTCATCTAGCTCTGAGCGAAGATGCTTTTGTGTTTTTTTCATTTTGGTGTGTCCACTAGAAAAATAATCCCGGTGAACGTGTCGATTACGTAACCGCATTCTTCATTATCCTATGTGGGAATGAGCTAGGGGACAACCAATCACTATATAGTCCAAAATCCACAAAATCCTTCAGCATAAAAGCAGAATAAATATCCTTTTCGTGTCTTTTTTGGTATTAAAACCTAATCTGAACAGAAATACAAATGAACAAAACAGAGATTTAGTACAAAGGAATCAAATAAGTGTTTTTTTTCAACGGGGCACATGAATAGTGAAGCAATGTATTTGCAGAGTAACCTTTGTCTTTTGTGCTTTTGACCTCGCTGCCAGCAGAAAAAAAAGAGCTGGCGTGGGAAAGGTTTACCAGGGGTTACATTACCAATTCACTTACGATCTTTGTGCTTTTGGGCTGAATGGCACTCCTGCAGCCTACTGATTTTAAAAAAACAACACTATTTACTGAAAAATCTAATAAAAATCTGTGCATCACTAAAGCTCTATAGGCGTCAATGCAACTGGGGCACATGACTCATGCATCTCTATTAATGTAAGCACAATATTAATGTGCTGTAGTCTTAAGCTGGTGATGCATTAAAGCTGAATGCAGCATTTTGGAGCTTACTGCGTCCTGTCAGTCGTCATCAGCACCTCTTTGTTTGGGAATCCAAGAATCTTAAAACTGTATTTTGCAGCTGTAATTAATAATCTAGGAAAATAATATGACCCCCCCCCTACATTAAGATAAAATATATATAAAAAAAACACATCTCCAGTCAGATTCTGGTGCAACCTGAAGCTCTATACAAGCAGCAATGTATGAATACAGTATTAATATCACACTGACTTGAGCTGTTGGTGTCATCTACGAAGGTCACTTGGAAGGAATGTCCGTTGTTGAGGATCTCCAGGCAGGTGGAGGGGTCGTACTTCAGCTTGAGCGGCTTCAGCCCCCCGTCGAAGGATGCATCTCCAGGTACGATGTCAATGGGAGACTGACGGGGTCCATTGGCATTGGGAAAGTTGTCACACCATTTGTCGGGTCCTGGAAATTAATCAGTGATAAGATGGTGATTAGTAGAATATTAGGTCATGTTAATGTTTCATAGCGCATTTTGGGCATGTATGTGTTATTAATAAAACGCGCGTAAAAAAACACCCGAATGCGCAGGATAATCCTAATAAATAAAAAATCTCTGCAGTGACCAGAGGGTGCATTGTCCTTCCATTCATCCAGCACATCTCCCTGCTGTTTTTTTTCTCCCTCTCTTTTTTTTTTAAATGTCACCCACATAACCGTGTGTGCAAATGAGCGCCTCACCGTTGTTCGCTCCGTATCCCCAACCGTGAGACATTGCTACAGTTTGGATCTATGAGTATGCCGAGCTGCAAAAAAAAATCGCCTAAAGCGAGTCGTTTCCCCCCTAGTGCAGAGAAGCCAGTGTCCTCCACCTGACAGCTGCAGAGCTTATATAGGCTCCCCTGTGTGCGGTGCGCCTGTCAGGCTGGTGTTGGCCACATTATGTCCGCGCAGTGACCGGGAGGAGTTTAGATGCGCCGCAACGCTGCAACACTGTGGATCAATGAGGAGCGCTCTCTCTCTCTTTCTCACTCTCACTCACTCCCTATGTCTCTCTCTCTCTCTCTCTGAAGTCTCCATTGACAAGCAGTAAGACGCTGCGTATTCCTCGATCAACGTGATGATGAGCGCGTTTTCATTTAAAGTGTCAGGAAACCCAGTATCAGACTGAAAGCTGCTACATTATACACACATCCGCCTTGTTAATGTGTAATATATTCATGCAAAAGCTGAAAAAAACCCATGCACACAGAGTTATTGCATAACATCACTTGGCACCAGTGTTTCAAGCTGATGAAGGTGTTAGGTTCATTCCAACAGGGGCATTAAATAATTCACTGGATTTTTAGTGTAACAAATCGAACTGTGCACAACAATAGATATCTGTCTTCAATATTTTAGCTCATGGATGTGTCCTCTTCTTCTTGCAAGATTGGAGCCAACAAACAACAGAATCTATTTCATGGAAAGCATGTACATGTAACACACAACAGGGCGGGAGAGTTATCTGACTGCACAGCTCAGCAAGGCAGATGAAAAAACTGAAGGTCTCTTTTGTGCACTATTTTCTGTCAGTGATGCTCACACATGCAGGCAAGGAAATTAAACTGAAAAGGTCCAAATATCTTACATATTCCAGACACAAAGCATATTATAATACGCTTAAATGTGCAAAACTGGCATGAAAAATATTTAAAAGACACTTAAGTCAAAAAATATATATCATGAGTGTGCTTCAAAATGTGGTAAGACAGAAAAAATAGTGGATTCAAAGCATTTCAGACTGAAATAACTAAATGCATTGGTGGATAATGGTTCCATTCTCCCATTTATGATTACAATCAGAATCCCATGTCTTTCACTACAGCAACTGTTGGATTGCATCCTAGTGGCAGCTCCAGCTCACTGAACAATGACATATTGAGGTTATTTAGTAAATCCTAGTCGGTAGTGAACACAGCTGCAGTGGTGTTCTGGTGCCACCTGCTGTCCTTCAGTGAGATTACAAGGCTGATTAAAGAACATGATAATTCCTCCCTATGCAGCTTTAATGTGCAAACAAATTTGCCCAACATTCAGAAACCAAATTAAATAAAATCAGAATACAGTTAGGTGAATATTGCATAGAGAGAATCTCAGCCATTTTCAGATGGTGGACGTTTCCCTAGAGTTAAATTTCAGTAGTACATTGTATGAAAGTATTAAACATTTTCTGACTGTAATTTATTGAACAATTAACTATTATTTTACAAATTTCTCTCCTTTGGGGAATTACAGTTAATCACTTGTGAAATCACAGAGAGAGAAAAACAAACAAAAAATGTGCATGTCATCTGTTAAACAGACCAAAACTGTAAATAACATCTACATTAAAAACCGATTTCATAACAAATGGCAACATTAAAAAAGACAGCGAAATTGCATTATTTTAACTGCATTTAAAAAAATAAACAATTTTCAGATGTCTGCTGTAGTTTGAAAGAAAAATAGGTAAATCATTTCCTAAAGCGTTATTTAACAGATTTTTTTCCCATTTTAAATTTTTTTTTACAGATATCTAGTAAAATGACAGAAAAAAGTAATAACTTACATATTGACAATAAAAACAAAAAACAAGCCCATAAATTGTGTTTTTTCTTTGACAGTATGTGAGCATAAAATGACACTGACTTATTTAAATCAGTGAAAAAATTACAGATATTTATCATTATTTTCTTTTTTCTTACATTTTTATTATTTTTGTTTTTTTTATTTATTTTAAATCTTATTTCAGTACTGCTGCCTGACTTTCACTTAATTGCCATTTTTGCAGTGTAGGCACTACACTTGTTGCCAATATGTGTGACCTTTGCATTTATTACGTCAGTATTTACAAAACTATCCTAACTGTTGTCTTTAGCAGCCCTTTCTGTTGTTGTTTCTACATGTATGTAAGTTTTACAATTGTACTCTAATGCTTCTAAAAGCCTCTAAAACGCCGTAACGTTTCCCTGTACAGGTGTCAGTTTATTCCAGTGTGACCTCTAGCTTCTATTTTTGACAGGGGTAAAAGGTACCAGACAGAGACAACGTGTACACATTGTGTTTTTAAAATATTTGTTACCAGCTGAGACCTTTCACGTTGCCGCTCCGCAGACAAGTGGAAGTCAGCGGCTGTCGCATGCGAATGACGTCACGAATAGAGCACGTTTGTTGTCGCACAGGAGCATTTTTAACGCCGCTCTTCAGATAAAAAGGTCTGCAAATATTTTATTTCTTGTCTTTGAGCTGTACTACTGTTTGTCTGTTTTGTGTAAACTAACACCACTAAGTATAAATATTGAATTTAATTCGAAAATGACAGCTTTGTGAAGCAGGAAGAAAGGTAACTCACAACAACATGCCGATGTTCGTGAGTTGTTTTATCTAATGTTTACCCACAGGAATGCGGGGAGCATTTTGAAAGTCATTTAAACTGTTTTTGATATTTATTCACTGTTAAACCTAGATGCCTTGTTGGAAAACTGGGGCTGTTATGCCAAAAACTGATTCTAGCTGCTAATAAAGCTATATTGTCCCGTTAATTTAGCTGCTTCTGTCAGTCACAATGATTGAGCTATGTTGCAGGTTTCCTCATGGCTCTGCATTGTTTTACCTGCTCTGTGCTCTGGATTGTAACAAATTCAGTCATTTGTACCAGCTGAAATAACTAATTCTATGTCAAATCACCATTAGCCTTCTGCTCCACAATCTCTGATTTGCTTGAATTTCTTTCTGTCATAGACTGCCGATATTGAAAATGGTGTCTGTGGAAGTTTAGATTAATAAATCAATTACTTTCTCTGTTTGAAAATGAACTTTCTCAGTTATATTTTGAGATTTTGTGGCCAACCCCGGTCAAATCTGCTTAACTGGTTATTAAAGTTAAACAGAAATATTTATATTCCCATTTTTGTGACTGAGTATTTCATAATTGATATGTGTTTACAGATGGGACATTTTATGATGGCTTCAACTTTTTCATTCATATTTCAACTCACCCATAAGCAATGATTATTTAATCTGCTTGTCCAGTATTGCAGATTCTGAATCAATGGCAGGATGAGGAATTACGTTAAAAACATATCTTTTGTCTTTAGTAGTTCCTGAGATATTGTCATTCACACATAGCCTCAAATCTCAATGTCCAACAAAAACCTGCTCAAAGTGGGCCAGACATTTTTTATTCAAGAGTTTATCTAGAATTGCACACATCAAGCAAAATTTTAAAAGAGATCTTTATAAAAATGCATGTTTTATGCTATAAATATTTCTGTTAAATCTGGTCTGCAGAAATGAGTGAAGGGATGACCCTTTTAAAGGAACAATTCAGCCCTCGTAATGTAGTTATCCACCTGATAAAAAGTGATTGCAGCCCTTACAACGTAAATGAAATGTTAATAGTGTATTCAAAATATGTGATTTCCTTTGTAAGGGTTATATTTAGGATCATTGCCATATGGTGACTGAAAAAGTGATGATATTTTTATTTTACATATATAAAATCCTTCTATTAGTTATGATTTAAGAGTATTTTCCACCTGTGAACAAGAATATTAGACATACCAAACACAGTCTAAACTTATTTAACATGTCTAATAATGCTATAAACTGCAAACATTTCTGTAGTCATAATTATTTGGCGACAAAACAATTCAATGAGACATATCTTTGCTATCAAAGACATAAAGTTATGTGTATTGCGCATTGTGCAAAATAAAAAAGCAACTGCTGATTTACTTTTTCAAAAAAAAAGAAGAAATCATTTAAAATCCATCCCTCTTAGATTGTCTTATTGCTGTCCTCATCCTTGAATGCAGCATACTGGAAACAACAAATAACTTATTTTCATCTGTGTTTTTATAGATATAGGCTAGCAATTTTCTTTCAAGTAAAACACACAACATTAACTCTTGCATGTATAAATTCTTGTCACTGCAGTAACTCTTTTTTCATTATGTTCATTTTGCCAGGGGTTTATCTGAAGAGGAATCTATAACAGTTTAAGTTTCAGGCAGTTATTCTGCAATCAGCATTGCAAGGAGTTTCCCATCACTCATCACTATTATCATTAGGAGAACTAGTAATAGTGCCAGTTTTATTGGTACCACACTGGTGGAAAAGAACATAAAAAATGTGAAGAAAAACCTTTGGGATTGGCTACAGAAGTGAATCTGTATCCAAAAAGACTGCCATCGGCTTCTCACAGCAAAAACTGAAAGGCACTGCTACATCTACAAAACAAGTTAATTAATACAGTGACCCTTTAGGCTCATTACATGTAGAACGAACTGTTTCAAGCATTTTTTTGTTTACATTTTATAATTATGGCCTACAGCTCAAAAGTTTTTTTTTTTATAGAACGTGTCAAGGTATGGGAGTATTTAAATTTGAGTAAATTACTGTTTAAACAGTGTAAATTCCGTGTATCTCTCGGTCTAGTTCAGCACACGCCACTGCCATCATGGGGAGAGCTGCTGACTTGACAGCCGAGCAGAAGAAGATCATCGAGACTCTCCACAAGGAGGGTCAGCCACACAAGGTCATCTCTAAAAAGGCCGGATGTTCACAGAGCTCCGTGTCGAAGCACATTAATGGAAAGCTGAGTGGACGAGACAAGTGTGGCAGGAAAAGATGCACGACCAACAGGGATGACCGCAGCCTCGAGAGGATTTTAAAGGAATGTCCGTTCAAGAACTTGGAAGAGCTGCACAAAGAGTGGACAGAGACTGGTGTCACTGCGTCAAGAGCCACAGCGCACAGACGGATTCAGGAGAAGGGCTACTACTGCCACTTTCGTAGTACAGGTGCATCTCAGAAAACCAGAATTTCATGGAAAAAGTTCATTTTTCCCTGTAATTTAATTTGAAAAGGTTGCAGTGCATCTCAGAAAATTAAAATATTGTGAAAAAGTTCAATATTTTTCTTCAGGGTTTTGAGAATGTGAATATATTCTAGACTCACTACACGTAAAATCAAATATTTCAAGCATTTTTATTTTTGGTAATCATTGCCCAGAGCTCAACTTTTTTAAAGAGGTGTTGGAATACAGAAATACTGTGTTTACCTTGGTCTAGATTAGTACACATAGGTATCAAGACAGTTGAATTAATAGTTGTACAGAAGAAATAAACCTAAAAGTGTGGTAGGAAAAGATGCACAAACAACAAGGACTGTCGAGAAAAGTCCATTCAAAACTCAGGAAAGCTTCACGAAAAGTGGACTGAGCCTGGTTTCAGTACGGCAAGACAAACCAAACAAAGATGTCTTCAAGAAAAGGGCTACAGCTGTTGCATTCCTCATATCAAGACACTCCGGATCTGGCTCAGAAAGAACCGCACTGTTGCTTAGTGGTCCAAAGTCGTCGTTTCAGATGAAAGTAAAGATTGCATTTTATTTGGGAGTCAAGGTCCACAAAAAAAGAGCGGAGAGGCACAGAATCCAAGGTGTTTGAAGCCCAGTGTGTCATGTCAACTGACGGCGATGGCCTGCACCGTCTTATTAAGTCCATAATCAATGTAATTTTAGAGCGCTTCATGCTTGCATCTGCTATGAAGCTTTATGGAGATGCCTCTTTCCTTTTCTAGCGAGGTTTAGTGCCTGCCAAAGTGCCAAAGCTACCAGCAAATGCTATGCTGCCCATGGTATTACTGTGCTGGATTGGCCAGCTGAGTCATCTGACCTGAACCCATCCAACGACTCAAGAACACCGACTCAAGAGCACAGACAAGCTAAAGGCTACTATCAAAGACACCTGGGCTTCAATCTCACCTCGACCGCGCCACAGACTGATCGGCTCCACGCCACAACGCACTGATGGAGTATTTCAAAGAGCCCCAACCAAGTATCGAGTGTATAAACAAACAGATTTTTGAGAAGCTGGACATTTGGGTTGATTTTACTTGAGTTCAAATTTTAATGAGCTATAAGCCATATTTAACAAAATTATAACAAAAAAAGGCTTGAAATATTTCACTGTATGTGTAGTGACTATAGGGCAGATGAAATATATTTCCATCTTTTAAATTAAATTATGAAATGAACTAACTTTGCCACTATTTTTTTATGTGTTTAGTTTTTTTAGGTGTTGCTAATCACGTCTCTGCTTCTTGGTGTTCTCTCCCCAGGTGACATGGCGAAGAATAAACAAAAAGCAAAAAAACAGAAGAGCGTCTTTCAAGTGGCAAGCAAGCACTCGAAGAGCAAGAACAAAGCGAAGCCCGTCACAACGGCGCTCAAACACGTAAGATCTCTTTTCGTCTCTTTCTCCCCTCCGAACTTTTGCACATGCATTATGCATTCCTGCCTTATATGCAGCGCCTGTTGCACCCGCTATAGCATAATTTATGGCTTCACAGATCAAGGCAGGGAAAAAGGAGAAGGTGGAGAGCCTGAATCAAATCTTCACCGAAGTCCAGAGGGATGTTACGAGCGTTTCCAAGTCTGTTGCTCCCAAACCAAAGAAACAAACACAGGTAGAGAAGGAAATGGTGAACATTTATGACTCTTTTCATCATTTAACATTTAGCTTTCTTGATGTAATTAATAATATGTATATTTTGGCTTGATAGGTTGCCAAAGAGCCACCAAAGGAAGCTGTAAATGTAGATAACGCTGCTCAACTCTTCTCTCAGCTATAATGGACCACCAACAAGGACCATCATGAACACTTACTCCTCACATCTGTCATCATTTCATGTCAAAATGGAAGCCGCAAAAATCACAAGAAGCTGCAGTGTAATAGCATGATGGTAAAACCCAATGTGTACCTCAGAATTTCTGTATAGTCTGTGCAGAAAAAAAATCTAATAATTGACAGTTGCACTGTCAGTTGTGATATTGTCTCAGAAAAGATAGAATATTTAGTATTTTTATTGATGGATATTCTGTTGTGTAAAAATGTGTGCTCCAACTAATTATTGTTTTCATCACTGATTAATCTGCTTCTTATTTTCTTTATCAATAGAGATTTTTTTTCTTTATAAAATGTGAAACGATTTGGAAAAATGGATGAAATCTTTTTTTTTTTTGGTCTTTAAATCCAAATCTGTCACAAAAGATGAACTAAAATATGCAGGAATGATTAAACAGTGAACAAATCAAAACTCGACAGTCTGATGTGTTTTCCTTTCATTATTAAATCTGATATGAGGGCCTTCTTCATAATTCTGAAACTGCGACATTTTCAAACGAATTACACAATCAGGTCGTGCCCTCTTTGAATTTTGTTTTGGATGCCAGTTCAAGGTTTTCACACCTTTCTTCATGCCTTTGATGCGTCTGATTTAGTGCAAATGAATCCACAAAGGAGAACATCGTGACTGTTGTTCGTAAAGATGAAGGAGTTTTGGTACCTATGGTCCTCATTTGAAACATGAAAAAGTAGCAGTTTCCTTTGTTAAATGCTGATATTTCTGTAGAAATAGTGTTAGAACAGACAAACACCCGGTCAAACATACAACATGTAAGGGAAACGGGGTTTATTTTCTGTAGCATGCAGCTCATATGAGTGTATTTTGTGCCGTTGGACTGCATTATGTTGTCAGGTGTTCTTGATCTTTCATCTTCCCCGTGTATGAACAAGCTCTGTTTCAGGGCGTCACGCTGTCATTTCTATGAGAAGGGCACCTGAAGATGAAGTATAGATTTTTTGGGCTCCATCTGGGAGCTGTTATCGGTATTCTGCTGCCGCTGCATCCCGCTGGACGGGCTTGACATCAGAGGTCACGGGTGTACCAGTGTCCGGCTGATTGCTTGTCTCCGTGGCGACCTCTGACAGAGTTAGTTGGTCAATAAATCCGGAGCAAGGTGAAAAGCACGAGTGAGACTGGTAAACAGCGCTGACATAAATAAGCCAACAGATGAGGCTGTCGAGGTGGAGATGACTTGACAGAAATGTTTGCCTGACTGATGGCTTTAATCCACTGCAGTGAAGACGGATCATGTTAAGCAGAGCAGGTGGAAGGAGACGCTTAAAGCTGCAGTAACAATGCTTTGGGCACATGGGGGCAGCAGAAACAACACTGATGTATGAACACTTTAAAAGCTGGTATGATGAGGGTTGTTAGCAGTTGTTTATTTGCACATCAGACAGACACACAGCAACATTATAATTCATTTTGATTCATGTTTGTGTCCTTTTAATGAATGCAAGTCCAATATTTACTCTTTTTATGTCTGTTTTTGGTCTTTCAGTACTTTTTTTGTCTCAGTTCTACAACAAAGCATTGGATTGGATTGCACTGATCAAGGTTTAAATGTTTCAAAATGGCCAAATTTCAATTATCAGTGGTCTAAATAGGACTTCAAGACAACTTGTAATGCAAAGAACAACATGGAATGAGGTCACTCCAAGTATTTTTATTTGAGCATAAAGGAAACGGGACATGACAACAATACAAATATCAATTCCATTTTTAATTTCTTTTAAACTGTCTGATCCATATCAAATAAATACCAACAAAATATTCACAATATGCATTTTCACCATATTTAAAGTAATAAAAAAAGGACTAAATCTCCAATAGTTAACAAAATAAAAGCACTGTTCATTAGTGCATAGACCAACGTATTAAACTCTGCTTATAAGAGGCATAATAGCACAATCCTGTATGATAATTTGTTATTAATAGAAAATGATGAATGTCATTTTAACATATATTTCTGTTTGACATTTATAGCTTTTTCTATAAGAGGTAGCCCATCATCTACCCTATCTTACTTGATCAATCTGACAGGAAAACAAGTTCAAAATGTACATAGACGTATACACTACCGTTCAAAAGTTTGATGTCACCCAGGCAATTTCATGTTTCCCAGGAAAAGTCACACTTTTATTCATGTGCTAACATAATTGGACAAGAGTTTTCTAATCATCAGTGAGCCTTTCAACACCATTAGCTAACACAATGTAGCATTAGAACACAGGAGTGATGGTTGCTGGAAATGTTCCTCTGTACCCCTATGGAGATATTCTATTAAAAATCAGCCGTTTCCGGCTAGAATAGTCATTTACCACATTAACAATGTCTACACTACACTTCTGATTAATTTAATGTTATCTTCATTGGGAAATAAAGCTTCTCTTTCAAAAATAACATTTTTGAACAGTAATGTATGCATCACGTGATAGAAATGTTGTGTTGTTTGACCAGTTTCAGAGTTTTATTCCAATTTGCTCTTGAAATCCACATTTCCGCTGGGATCAGAATAATCCAGATTCCTCTGGATCACAGGTATCCCAATCCTGCTAAAAAGGCTTTGAAGGACACATTCTGAAGGTGTGATCCAGATCAAAAGCAAGACAGGATAACATGAGCTGATCTGATTTCAGGATGCAGATTTTTCTTTGATCCAATCCCCAAATCTGATCAAATTACCTCCTAACAACCGAGTACGGAGGGAAGTGTCTGTTTAGCTGCTCTATGCCAGACTATGTCCTCAGTTCTAGCTGGTTTTAGGGGCTTTTTGCTAAAAATAGCTGCCTGCCTCTTCTCAACAATAAAGCTAGTGAGACTAAAACATCAAAGTTGCAAGTGAGGAAACCAAAACAATCAAGTGAAAGATGTTAAATCTCCACATAAACCTGAGACACAGTAGAGTTGACGATAGTGGCTATGATAAACCCATTTCATACAGTATTCTAATCCTATTGGCTGTAAAAGAGCAGATATGCTGAGAACTTCCTTTTTAGCACATTCGCAAAAAAAATGACAGCGGGATCTCGGGAAAACTCGGCAAACAACAAACAGATAACGTTTGCTCTGAAATCCATTCAATTGATGCCTTCGGGGCAGCGAAACATTTATTTCCAATACAGAGGAAAGGCTTTTCGGTTGGAGACGACTGGCGAGGAGAGCGTGGCAGATGCAGTGTTAAGGTGTCAGCCTGCGAGCAGGTGCTTCCCACTGCGATCCAGATGGCTGCACCAGAGCACAGTCGATGGGGTTGCACCACCACACACCCTGGGGACACAAATATCACGCCGGCACATGCACACATTGGATTTTTAATGTAATCTGCATGAGCTGGCGGGGGGTGGTTGGATCTGTGGGTGAGAGGACGAAGGCGTGTTATTGTGTTTGTGATGTTTTCTTGCTGCTAGTCATGCACAAAAATAACACAGAGTTCTCAAACTTACTCTCTTGGTCCAACTTAAACACCATCAAGTATATATATCTGTCTCACTAAGCCTCACGCCAAGGAGATCTAGACAGACGGTGCTAATGATGCTATATTTTATGGTTAAAAGTAAGTAAGAGGATTGCTTTGCACATTTATTGTGTCGGGAAAAACTCCCAGAGATGTTTGATTGAGGCCCATTAGTCGGCTGCTTAATTGAAAGTAATAAAAGGCGACGTTTCAGACAAGCGCCAGAGCTGGAAATGTCCACAAGATGGTGCTCTGGATGGGCTTATCAATATGCATGGTGACAAGTGGGGGAAGTGGATCTGTAGGTGTGTGTCTGAGTGTGAGTTGGGGACACTGAGAAAGAGAAAGAGAGAAGTGTTGGGCCTGCTGAATGCCAATAAGAAGCTGAAGGCCTATTTGCAGTATGTCATTCTCGCCACACAGCTGGGTTTTTCACCCTGACAGGACGAGAAGCAAAAGGTTACAGCACCTGCACTTCTCCCTGTGACAGAAATAAGAATCGCCGTGTTTGTCTGTGCAGAAGAAAGGCAGACATACACACAATATGCGAGTGTGTGTCTTGCTTGCGTTTGCTTATGCGGATTCGCTTTTTTCACAGCCATTTCTGGGCGGCTGTCGCAAGTGTTTCAAAAGCAGCGATGGAGATGCTTTCTGCTCTTGATTTCTTATGATTCCTCTTTTTAAAAAATAAAAAATAATAAAAATGGACGCTGTTGGTGTCGAGGACATGCGGAACATCATTAGCGTCTAAATGTCCAAATGAAATATGCTTTTAAATCATTTGTCAAAGGAGAACGGTGAGCTATTCAAGGGAAAACACTCTTGACTTTGACTAAAAGCCATGCGAATATAAATTTGCTAGAATTATGGCAATTGAAAGGTCAAAATGCCATTCAAATTAAAGCATCCGTCATGAAAATAAATCTAAAATACATCTCTACGTGGGCATGAAGAAGTTTAATGGGGTAAAAATCTCCAGACTCAGCTTGAAATACGAAGACATTAGTGTGCATTTACTGTCTTTTGAAGCACATTTTGACTTGTCAGTGATAAACAGCCCTCCCTTTGCTTGGTTGTTCGAACCGCCCTTAATGTCTTTTAAGGCATTTTGCCAGCAAGTTAGACAGCCAAGATTCAAATTATGATTAAAGTTTGCTCTTCAGACCAAGGTTTCTTCAAAGAAACCAAAAAAATTCTCCTCACGCTCTCATGCCTGCAGACTTATCTCATGTGAAACTGTATATTTAGCTTCAATCTTCAGCGTTGAAGTTGGGGATTTTTTTTGGCGGCGATTGTGCCCTCGGTGTGATTTGCCGTTTGATCGAGAGTCAGCGCCTCCAAAGGTAAGATAAAAGCCATGCCCCAGCTATGATAAGGCTACCAAAGAGCCAGAATTGTAATTTTATTCATGTTGTATCTTCGCTTGATCAGGAGAGAAGAAACGAACAGATAGATTTACTGATATATGGTGTGATTTCCCAGATTCTGACCCCAATCCTCAGCCAGATCCCGCCTTTGAAATGGAACATCTGGCCAACATCGCCTTGCTTATATCTGCAGGAGTAGTTCTTGTATTCTAGTTTTGCAAGGAATGTATGAGGCTTTTGAAAATCAGTTTGGAACAGTTGAGCTCTAATTTTAATTGAAGCATTCACTTGTGTTATTTGGGACACCTGGGGTACATTTGAAAAGTCTTGATTAAGAGGCCTCCACCGCTGAGTTAATCAAAGTATTTAAGTAGTGGCTTTGATTAAGATGGTCCGAGCACTCATAAAAGACAGATTATTTACTGCTAAGTCCTCCCTCATGCTTAGAAACAGAAAAATCTATTGGAATTCTGCAAATCCCTTCCTCCAGAAATATATAAAGAACAAAGTCTTTGCATCAAGGTCAGGGAAGAAAGGGAATTTTTAAGACTTTACAGATCCAACCCCAATGCCTGGCTGGTCTTTGAGTGCAAAAACGTCAACCTTAGAAATGTTCTTTGCCAAAATAAACAAACTAAACAAATATGTCGAGATTTACTGCTTTAAGTTTGTTGATGCTGAATTGGATGTAGTTTGCATGCGAGAATATATCGACGTGTTTATACCTGGGGCTAAACTGTTGAAAAGAATCTGCTCTGTGCTGAAATACAGTCATTTTAAAACATTGATAAGACTTTATGTTACACTCAAAGTAAAGTGTAAGCTTTATACAGGTTCACCTTCATAAATTTAGACCTGGATTACGACTGATCAAATTCTCTTTCATTCCTGCTTTTCTGTTCTCGTGCAACTGTAAATCTTGCTACATGCTTGAATGATTGATTGGACGACCACTCATTTAATGTGGTCTTGATCTCAGACCGAAATGAGAAAACAAGTTGTTTCTTGGAGGCAGACACTTTATTATACTATATTTGCACTTTCATTCATCTGTATTTATGCACATTTTCAATTTGCACATAAAAATGAGACTGAAAATGCTTAAAGTGTTGCAAAAAAAAACAAGTTGTGATTGCGTTACATTTCAGAGGTATAGCAGACAAAAACTGGAATATTCCTGGATGAAACGAATAGAAATGACACTTTCCATCATGTTTTGTGCATTTATTTCCATTTTTGACATTTGTCTGGCAATTCGATAACTTAATCTGCTACAGTTTATTGGCACCCAGCTGGAGAATTAGAGCCACCAGATGCTTCTGCCGATGGGTTTAAGTGGATGGAACTGCATCATTTGATTTAAATTTCTGCTACAAGGAACCTTGACTTGAGTTCTGTTAAAAAACAGAAAAAAATGTTAATGCATGCTGAGTGAGTCATGTGGCTCATGTTTCTATATATACACATTATAGAAAAAAAATGACCCTTTGACGTGCTGTAGAAACAACATTTGTAAGTTTTCTTCTTTTAAAGCTGTTCAGCAATGGGTCACGGTCAGTTTAATTAGCCTTCTTTTCATAAGACTTTACACACAAAAGATTATTTCATATCCAAGTAACAACACATTTCCACAAAGTAATGACAAAGAACACTCAAGGCAAATCAGTGAAAATGTTATAGAAAAACATAAGTCAGTGGATGGATACAAGAAAATTTCCTCATCACAGAATATCCCTTAGAGGACAGTTAAATGCATCGTTAGAAAGTGGAAGTAATATGGCACATGGTAAATTCACCTAGAGGAAGCCGTCCTTATAAATGCTGTGACTTCAAGAAAGAGACTAGTGAAGGAGGCCACCAAGACACCAATGACTCCTCTGATGGAGTTACAAGCTTAAGCAACTGTTGTCTGTTCTTCACAAGTCAGAGTAAGAAAGAGAAAGCCAATGTTGACAAAAGCACATCTTAAAATTTGAAGAAATTTGACTGGCCACAAGACTAGATACTACATTAGGCAGAAATCAAACACTCCACATCATCACAAACTCATCATCCCCAACGTGAAGCACGGTGGTGGCAGCATCATGAAGCATGGTGGTGGCAGCATCATGAAGCATGGTGGTGGCAGCATTATAAGTGAAGCATGGTGGTGGCAGCATCATGAAGCATGGTGGTGGCAGCATCATGGTGTGAAGCATGGTGGTGGCAGCATCATGATGTGAAGCACGGTGGTGGCAGCATCATGAAGCATGGTGGTGGCAGCATCATGAAGCATGGTGGTGGCAGCATCATGATGCGAAGCATGGTGGTGGCAGCATCATGATGTGAAGCATGGTGGTGGCAGCATCATGAAGCATGGTGGTGGCAGTATCATAATTTGTGGATGCTTTAGCAGGCCCTGGAACGCTTGTTGAGGCTGACTATAAAATGAATGCAGCGAAGTATGGGAAAATCCTGAAGCACAGCCTGATGCGGTTTGCAAGAGAACTGTGACTTGGGAGAAGATTTGTCATGATGACCCAAAGCACACAACCAAAACTGCACAGAGATGGTTTAAAAAAAAAACAACACCAAAGTGAATGTTCTTATTTTACATTTTATATTTGTAATCCATTGACATTACGCTGCAGAAATCTGTTCACATTTTGACTTAAGAGTTTTTGTTTTTGGCAAATCCTTGTCATAAAAAGCCTAATTAAATTGACCCTGATTAAATGTTGGAAAGCAATAAAATGAAAAACTGCCAATGCAACACTGCATATGTAAAACGAATCAATATGCAGCCACGCTAGGCACCTAAACACCTGTAAATCACCGAGGCTTAATGAGAAATTACTCCCAAATGATACAAATGTTTAAAAAAATGTGCACCGGGCATTCAAAAATCCCAAACTTGAAAGTAGGTTTTTGCCACTACCTGAGAGACCGACCACTAGAAGCTTAAGTACATACCTTGGCTGTGTCCGAAATGGCATACTAACGTACTACTCATACTAAGTGTGACGTCAAAATAAGTATGTAGTGCGTTCACATTAGATAGTATGAAAAGACTGAGTACGCGAGGAATACCCGGATGTATACTATATCCGGAAAATTTTTAAGTATGCGCGGTGACCACACTAGTCATACTCAACCGCCCCATAATGCTTTGCGAGCTATCCAGCGAAATGCAAGCCTCCGCGGGATATGTGGCCGGACCGAGGCGATTATTATTTTATTTTATGTGGTTAAGTAGTTATCCTAATCACCCCACAGATTTGAGAAATAGGCGTTTTCTGACCAACGTTTTAAATTTGTCAGACGCCTCACAACGCGCTACTGAATGCTAGCAGCTAGTTGCAGCAGCTCGCTTTGCATACAGAACAAGTAGCAGCTACCTCCAGTAGCCTGCAGCTACAATTGAAACGATTCGCATAATCTGGCTAATAACTGCATAAGGAGTGCCAGCTTGAAATTGCCACATTAATTATGCGACTGTTTGTTAGCGTAAAATCGACCTGAAGCCGGCATTCAGCCGAGATATTTGATAGCCGTACTTCCGGTTTTTGTCGTCGGAGGTTTGAAATGCATTATGGGAAATGTAGTAGTATACTACAGTGTGAAGGTTGGCATTCTAATCATACTTATAGTACGTAGTATACAGTATATACTCATTGAGAATGTAGTACGTTAGTATGCGATTTTGGACACAGCCCTTGATTCTCTGCCAAGTCAACTCCATGCCACAAGACTGTATCTCGATCACAACCAAATGCCAAAACAAACAAACCCGAGCCACTGCAGCTCTATTTTCCATCTGCAACAAACCACCAGAGCGTCAAGCGACTGCAAGCTGTTTGGCTCATAGGGAATGAAATAGGCTTTACACTTGAGAGAACACGGCACACAGAGTTGCTTTTTTAATAGGATCCCGGGCACGTCGCTGGAGTCGCCAGCGAGGTCCCACCTGCAGCCACCGTAAGGCCGGTTGGTGGCTGACGAGAGGGAGGATGAGGGGAACACGGCTCAGAGGAGATCTCGAGAAAGAAGTGCCTGCTTTGCTTGTCAGTGGAGTGGAGAGGGGAGAGAGCTTTCTGGTACACCTGTCAGACGCATGAACAAAGTACATCTGTTCATCCCCTCCTCCTTCGTCAGATGTCACCGTCTAAAAACACTGCACACTTATTTCTGGCTGCCTCTGTCACGCCGTCTCTTTGTTTTATGCACGCACAAGAGCACACACGCTCATGCATATACAGACAAAGTGATGCAAAATGCGTTCGGAGCAGAAAAATACCACAATGCAAGCACAGTCTGTAAAATACAATTATAGAGTTTGGCCAGCCGTCAAAAGGCTCCAGTTGAAAACACAATCGTAAAAACGGGGATAGAGGGAGGAGACACAGGCAGCATATTGTATACACACTCTGAAAATCAAGCTTTAGTTTGCCCATTTAACATACATACATACACTCAACAAAAATATAAACGCAACACTTTTGTTTTTGCTCCCATTTTTTATGAGATGAACTCAAAGATCTAAAACTTTTTCCACATACACAATATCACCATTTCTCTCAAATATTGTTCACAAATCTGTCTAAATCTGTGATAGTGAGCACTTCTTTGCTGAGATAATCCATCCCACCTCACAGGTGTGCCATATCAAGATGCTGATTAGACACCACGATTAGTGCACAGGTGTGCCTTAGACTGCCTGCTCTGAAAGGTGCAGTTTTGTTTATATTTTTGTTGAGTGTACATGCTAGAAGTCTCACATGTCCCCAGAATATACATCTTTGAATGATTCATCTCCAAAATACAGTAAAGATGGTTTATTTCACACTGACTATGTAAGCCCTGGTTTTATTTTTGTTCTAAACAGGCTTTAATAACGTGTAACACACACTTTTATTCATGTACGAACATAATTGCACAACAGTTTTCTAATCATCAGTTAGCTTTTCAACACCATTAGCTAACTCAATGTAGCATTAGGAGTGATGGTTGCTGGAAATGTTCCTCTGTACCCCTATGGAGATATTCTATTAAAAATCAGCCGTTTCCATCTAGAATAGTCATTTACCACATTAACAATGTCTCGACTGCATTTCTGATTCATTTATTTGTTCTCTTCATTGAAAAAAAACTACTTTCCTTTCAAAAATAAGGACATTTCTAAGTCACCTCAAACTTCTGAACAGCAGTGTATTAGCATGAAGGAAGCAGAAATGTTTCAAAAACACACTTTCAGGAACCAGTTCTGTCATCTTCCCTTTTGTAGCTTTCATTGTCTTCATAATCAATTCCCAGCTCGAACATATACAGCTAAATTACTCCAATATTACAACTTGCCCTTTTGTAGTGCAGTTTTACATTGTCTGAGTCGAGTCATAGATGAGCTGATGTGGCATTTTAAGACAGCAAGGGATCACTTCCATTTATAAAGCTTTTAAATGTCTGACTTTGATGTACAGAAATCTGTGTTTAGGGGTTAAATCATCATTCAGAGACGCTTTAAAGATGATAAATACAAACGCTATGCCTGTGTCATATCTAGCCAAAAGGGTAAGAATGCTTTTCATACATGTGATATTTTCCCTAATCACTGTAAAAGTCAAATCAAAATGTTTCTTTTTGTGTAGTTGGATCATTTTTGTCGGTCTCTAACAGCTTTGATCTACAGAAAGGTCAAGAAAACACATTTTACTGATATATCAAGGGCAGAATTCTGAAAGAAGCTATAACACACTGATTCAAAGCAGTATTTTTTTTTTTTTTTAAATGAAGGACTATTTCGCATGATTGCTCCAAGAATAAAAGGTGATCCAGGTTGTTTTACTTTTATCTGCTAAAAAACATTAGACAACCAGTATATTGACACTGATTTGCAAAACAGTGAGCCAACTTTTCTTCAGCAGTTGTGTTCAGCTGTATTGGCCCTCAGAATAATCAGGCATATAATCACTGACCCTGAAGGTGGGTTTGTGCTAGAAATCTTTTTAGGAGACTATTATCAGACAATAGATGAGGGCTGGGATTCAGGTTTGCACTCAAGGGCTCAGGGACACTGCAGTCTGGATTTTACTGGCTCTACATACAGAGGATTGGATTAATCAAAAGAGCAGACCCCAAGTATGTCTTTGTCCAAATCATTGTCTGTTTTTCTAAAGTAAAACGTAGATAGGTTTTGAGTTATGGGGAGGAGCACTTCTGTTCTAATGTTTGGGAGTGCAAATCCTTGTATCGTTTCCTCGCCAGCTGCTGGCTGATGCAGACAGATTGGCCGCTTCTTGGCTGCAAAAGTGGATTCAGTTCCTCCAACTCCTACAAGGTTAGGTCTTCAAAGACAACTCAGAGACAACTGATTTATTGGACACTCCTGGTCCATTGTTTCACAGTCCAATTTCTCTCAATTAGTTCCTGATAAAATGGATTATTCCTTCCATTTAGTGAAGTTACTTAAAGGTCCCTTTTTAAATTGTTGAAAGTCTCACACATCCCCAGAATGTATCTTTCAATTATCCAGCTCAAAATACTGCAAAATGGTCCATTCCACCGCGATAGTATAACCCCTGGGTTTAGCCTTCTTTTAAACCAGGTCGTCCTGTGTTTGCAGCTTTAAATACAGCTGAGCTTCTACTGGCCACACCCACTTCAGGAAGAAGACTCTCTCTGTATTTGGCATTGACAGCTTAGGGAAATATTGTATGTTTTTCTCCGAGAAACCATTTTACATTGGAATTCCGCAAAATTCAGAGCACAGCAGTTGATTTCAGCTCATGTATCTGGTGAGCTTCTTCAATGAAATTGGAGTTTTAAAATCAATATTAAAGTGATACAGAGCAACATCCTGAGAAAATGTTCTAGTATGACTGCTGGTTAACATGTATTTTCAAAGGGCTGTGTTTTAGTCACTACTGTATGCTCATTCCACTGACAACAGAAACAAGAAAGTATGTAAATGAAAACAGCTTTAAAGGGGATCTGGATGTGCTAAAATGCAATAGATTAGCACAAAGAGAGCAGAAGAGAGCAGAAGAGAAGCAATCTGACGTACACCGACTCAGTTTGGGTTTCACTGAAGCACAACAGGACACTTAAAAACTCAACAACTCATCAATTCTGTCTTATTCTTTGAAATCTGATTTAAAGTTTCCCCCATCTTTTAATGTTTCTCAGCTTTACAGTTTCCACAGAGCTCTGACCTGTGGACATATGATTACAGCTAAAGGTAACATAAGCCACTTTAGCTATTGAAGCTCTAGGCCTTTCTTTGTTCTTTCGGGTGCTGTATGATCTCACTTGAAATCTGGTTTTGGCCTGGTTTGCAGCAGATGAATGTGTTTCTGTCTGGTGGATTATGAAAGCTGGCTAGCCTGCTAACCCAGTTTGGCTAATGATCGGCTTGTAAAAGTAGGCTTGGACTGAAAATTTTCTCATTGTTGTGGTGACATTGCAATCAAAAATTAAAACAGCCCACTGAGTGTTCTGTTTCTTAGATGCAGTGAGTGCATAAAGACTGTCGTGTTCACTCTTTCAACCGACGGCACAACATTCGCTTTGCTTTGCTTGTGCAAATGTGAGACACAAGCACTTTTTACATGAAAGTAAACTTTGCAGGCTGCCAGGTAGCTCCCCAGTGGGCAGTGAGAGAACAAGAATATGCCAAGCTTTAGTTCAAACTATCAGTTCCTCAGTTGGAACATAGCAGCTCAGTGAAATTAGTCCTGGCTTGTAAAGCTGGGAGGCTATCTAGTTGTGGAAGGGGACTTAGGAAATGGCAGGAGTAAATGTCTTCTTATCCCAACAGCTTTTACTTTGCACTATAACTGCCTAATGCAATAAAAATGGATTTTCACTGCATGAAACCTTTAAAAACAACCCAGGCCACACTGCAACTCTCTACCACAAGTGCTTATATTCTTTGGAAAAAGCAGCACTCTTAAAAAGGACCAGCTTCATGTAGATCAAGCTCTCCCTTGTGCCTGTTGTTCTGGCTGCCTTTAGAGAGGAGGGCACCAACGAGTTCATCTCAGTAATTGAGTCCAAATAGCTGGCAGCTGGGCAGGAAGGCTGATTTCCACTCCCACATCTCACCTGGGCATGCTTTATGTTTCCTGCATGCACACATAGCTGGCCTCCTAATAAAGACAAATGCATGCAATATTAAAAAGGGAAACAAAAATAAAACCAAACCCAGTTCCCTTGATCCTCCGCGTGCCATATTTCACAACAATTGCATATGCAGCTGTGTGAATCTCGCAGCTTATGAGGTGTCGTGCCAGCATATTACAGGACCTCAGAGAGCGTAATGGTTTTAGCTGTGCTTGTGTGGAGAAAAGGTGCATGTACGAGGTGGTGCAAGTGCACACCTCACGCAGGTTTTAGACAGACGTGCGCTGCTTTTAAACTCCAAAGAAAACAGATCTCCTGACAAAACTGTAGTATGGAGTCTTAAAAAGCTAATTAAATGACCCTGAAAACCTACTTAGTCAGGAAGTTTCCGAGTGGTGAAGTTCTCCATGAAAACATTATTTTCTACTGCTGTTGCATTTTTGTTTCTGTGCTTTGGAATGAGTGCGGTTCAGCTGCTTCTACCCTCTGCTGAATTATTTTCAGCTGCGTACGAACCAAAACTGATCGCAGTTTTTTTGCTCGTGTTGGCGCCACTGTCAGTTCAATCTGATCAAACCAAGCCTGATTAAGCAGAATAACTCAAAAATTAAGAGTGTTTTGCCCCCAGACTGTAACTTTAATTGTTGCTCATCAACTTTAAAGCAACACATTTTTGAAAAATTATAAACACGGGTGTATTTTTTTTTTTTAATGGGAAAAACAACATCTTAAGGCTAAATACACGTGAGACTAACTCGACAGTGAAATGTTATTGGTGTTTGTTTCCTCACACAGCTCTCATGATACACCAGGGAACGTCGTTTCATCGCTTGAATTTCAAAGTCGGTTGCAGCGTGCACTTAGACTAAGTGGCATGCCAGAAATCTTTTATTTCAAATGGAATCCTCTTCACTAGCTGTGCCGCAAAACTGCTGTGCTCCATTTAGGGTTTAATTTAGTTTTAACAGTTTTCAGGTTGCTGAAGAACTTCTGGTCAGCGTGTTGAATTCCAAGCTGATCTGCAAAAAAAACCCTACAGGCGTAAAACAAAGTAGCGCTGCTGCTTTTCCTTTGAACGAATGCCATCGAGTTTCCTCCGAGCACAGCGAGTCCCAGCTGTTGGAGCTTTTTCTCTTGCAGACGCCGAGTAGCTATAGCAGTATGCACAAATGTAAATAAGCATGTGAATGTGGAGGCGCTGAATAGCAGTGTATTTGCTTAGAAAACCTCCCTGAATGTACGGAGAAAAGAAATTCTTTATCTCTTCACCGCTCTCCTCCAGGTTTGTGTTTACACTGATATGAAGTCAACAGAAAAGTCTCTCTTGTGTTGCTCCACTCAGCCTCTCTTTTTACTGATTAAGTCTGACTTCAAATCACCCCCAACTGGTCAGCAGCGCTTAGGTAGAAATTGAAAACCAACCTCTTTAAATTTACATTTTAAGCAGCCGACGGTGCCAAATTTACAAGCAAACCAGCAGTTAGGGGGATGATAGAGAAGTTGTACAGAAGACAAGGACAAGTGAAATGTTATTCCTACATTTCCATAACAAGGCAGGAACATTTTCTGTGTGAGCAGAGGAGGGCAATAAGGGAGCTACTTCTGTGAATCCGGAGAGAAAAGGACGAACGTGGCGAGCTTGTTGATGGGAGGAAATGTCAGTGGTAAGAAAAGGGGATTCCGCCATCCAGACCGAGGTGAGCAGGTCAGTAGACCGTGGGGTTTTAAGGAGGTGGAGGAGCTGAGGCTCTTCGGGAGCTGTGAGGAAAATTGCCCAAAGAAGAGGGAGCACGAATAGACAGTAGCCTGGAGGTGAGGCAGTACAGCTCCAGGCTTGTTATTCTCTTCGTCGTATTTTGTCTCAGTGTCTTGAAACAGAAATTCGATCATTACCAATGCAAAAATAGAAGTGGAAAGATGAAAATGCAAGAATTTGGAGGCAGTGTTGCTCCTTTCCCTTCCTACAAATGGTTAATTCAACATGGATGATGAATAAATTAGAATTTTCTTACCCTGTTGTCTGTGGTAGCTGCTGCTGTGGAGCTAAGAAATGTCTGCTCTTACTATTTGTGGTCCGTAGCATTAGACAGAGATGAACCACAAAACACAGTTTTTAAATGGGGTCGTTTCGTGTCAAATCAGTGAAGGCGGTTCCTCGACCATCTCAGAATCTCTTGAAAATTTGGAGGAATGATCTTTGGCATCTGGAACTGACATCTGTCCATTTTTAGGTTGAAATTCCAACATTTTCATAATTTGAAATACCTCAGGAGTTGGAACTTGAATGAGATGCCACATTCAGATGTCCATATCTCAGTCTTCAGATGCTGGCAAACAAGCTTCAGTTTTGTGCTTAAAACCTCTCAGATTCATGATTTGTTCAAAAATAAAGTGGATTTTCAAAAAAAAAGAAAAAAATCTAGTACATAGGATCTATTCTATCAATGTTACTGTGGGAATACCCTCTGAATGACATGACCAATGCTTAGAAAGCTTTCATATTATCGTAGAAATGGGAACTATGGCCAGAAAAAAATGTCATTAATTTCCCAATGGCCAGATGAACATCTTAAATCATGGTTAGGATGATGAAATTTAGGATAGTAAGAGATGGAAATAATCTACTTGTGTGCAACGTTTCAATGCCCTTCCATGCGCAAATATTAGCAGGAAGATCCAATGATGATTTACTGAAAACCTGTATCACCCCTGTTAAAAAAGTAATTGCCCCATAAGTCCAGTAATTGGTTTTCCACCGTTGGCAGCAACAACTGCAGTTAAACATTTGTGATCAGGCTTTCACATCACCACTGAAGAATTTCGATCCACTCTTCCCTGCAGGATAGTTTAAATTCATACATTAGATGGTTTTTGAACAAGAACTGATTTTTTTAGGGTCTTACCACAGCATCCCAATGTAAAAACAGTATTTTGTGATTTCCAGGGTTACGTTTGTCTTATATTAAATTAATTTGATGATCTGCAACATTCAATTCTGACAAATTCTAGAAAATATAAGATTTGTGTTGCAGTAATTTGCCTGTGTGCATTTTTAGTTAGTATGCACAAAGACTATTTTTTTAGGCAATGACAAAATGCTGGTCCAGATGAAGATAGTTTTCCTTTTTTAATGATCCATATGTGTGTGGATGCAGCCTTACAGGTGGATGCTGGTCAGTCTATATGCAACTACAGCAGCACAGAAACACATGCTTGTATCCTGTGCACACAAACACATCCAGTTTCTGAGCTCTAATTCCACCTCTCGCTAACTTTTGGAACAAAGAAATACTTTTCTTTCTCTTCCCTGAATTTAAATGAAACTTACTGGCTCAGTAGGTTCAAACTGTGTTTGACAGATAGACGCTGTAGCTTCATATCTGTAGCTCCTGTAATTGGTTTTTATTGGTTATTATAACATTGTACTATTTAAAATAATTGCTTGGATCGCAGTGCAAACAACAGTGCAACAGTCCAGAAAATGCTGCTACAATCACGAACACTTGATGTTTTAGTCAAAAGAAAGAGACAAACAATGACACTATTCATTAAAATGTTCATAGTGTTTTGAGTTGTTTTTTTGCTATTATTTGAAGGTGAACAGAAGTGACAGAAAATGAGCAGAGAGAGGGGTAACAAAGGTCCTCAGTTGGTATCACACCAGGGATGTTTTGATCACAGTATGCATTCTTAAAAGATTCATTCTTAGGCCATTTTTTCCCTTTATTTATAACAGCAGCTGAAGAGATGGGAAAGCAGGTGATGACATGCAGCAAAGGCCCACAAGCTGGAACCAAGCCCGGGCTGCTGCAGTAGGGACTGAAGCTCTGGTACAATCCACCAACTGCATTTTAAGTACAAACTGTCTATAAAGATGGATGAACCAGCTGTGACATCAGCCATAGGTTTTAGGAAAAACTCTTTTGAAGCTCAGTGTGGTGGCTCTGACTGTTGCCCTCTTAGCAGTACCTGACTCCTCCTGACTCTAATCCAAAAATGATGAACTAGAGTGGAGCTGAGGAGGGACATGGACTGTCCTTGAGACTGACTTATCAATCAAAACAGCCACGTCCTAAATCCTGCATAATTTTAAGCCTTGATATAATTTAAATTGATCTCTTATATAAAAATTCATCCCTTGTACAGCTGCCATGAATGAGGAAATTAGCTATAAAGACAAATCCATTTTTGTACCTGGCTGTACATTTGTTTATTTCTGCTTCAAGTTGCTTATTTTAACATGGGGATCTATGGGAATTGCCTTCGCCCGAGTCAGCTGGGATAGGCTCCAGCACCCCCCGCGACCCTAATGAGGATAAAGCTGTGCATAGATAATGGATGGATGGATGGATGGATGGTCTATGGGAATTGGCTCACTTTTAGAACCAGCCTCAAGTGGTCAAACGAGGAACTGCAGGCCCGGAGGTTGGTCCTTGTTATTAGGCCACAATGGCACCCCAGTTCCATGTTCTAGTAAAACTGTAGCTAATCTGATGAATCTCTGTTTGCTTACAGCTTCTCTAATTCTTTACCGCCTGTCTAGTCTGACACACCAGATACAGACTTTAGACAGAATTCTGCTATTTCCACTGCACATTTCATCCAGCTCTCTGCATGTTTCCATTTTCATAAACCCCATTTGCTTTGGGAAGCAACAACAATATCTGAGGGGCAATCTACACAGTGAAACTGGTAAGTTTTACATTTGGGTCGTGCATATGACAGGCCTGTTTGGTTCCTTTGGTGAATTAGAAATTTTATTATTAAAGCTGGAATCCCTGAGTGCAAAACTCTGCATCACCATTTTTGCAGGGGCACCATCACTCTGTCTTGAGCCAAGCACCAGCCAAGACAATTGGGATTGTTTTAAAGAAATACAAACAACCCAGAACATTTTCCTACTAAACCAGAATGGTAATGAGGTGCAACCAGACCATTCTCCAGCTGTTGTGGAGATAACTCTGACTAAGTAAGACCCCAGACCTATATTTAGTGACTATACAGTGTTCAGAATAGTCACAAATGCTCTGATTAGTGGGACTAACCAATAAGTAGCACTACAAAGATAATACCCGGTTTGTTATAGTACAAACTCAGGAGTTCCATTTATTCCAGTGGCTGCAAAGATGTTGGAATGGAATGGCTTTTTCTTTCACTTTTTAAAAAATTCCACACGTTCCATAAGAAAATAAGAAGTTGTCAAGAGGGCAGAGGAAAGAAAGAAGTCTCTGTGAAGAGACTGCATGTTTGTGCAGCATCTCTGGTTACCCAAGCTCCAAGTGAATTACTAATGCACCAAATAAACACTGCCACTGTAAACTATTCTCACTTTATTTCTGAAATAACGATCCATTACATTTTATATCAATGCGTTTCTGGACAGTATCTGCCTGCTATAGGCGGCGTGTGAAAGTGTTTATATTTACTGCTGGGTAGGTCTGTTCGCTTAAAAAAACTTCTGGTACACTGGATGAGTTTCTTTTTATGTTATCAGAAGCTGCAGCATTGTTTGTATGGAATAAATAGAAGAGGAGCAGATATATAAAACGGCAAAAAGTCTGCTTTCATCGATAGAAAAACAGAGGGAAGATTGCACAATATTGCGCAGCATTTGATTGACAGGCAATACCTGGAAAAAGGATTGCTTTGGAACCAAGTTGTCACCAAAATAACATTCTAAAATAGGAATCTTGCTTCTTAAAGGGTTTACGGCTTAAAGCTGAAATGATTTTTTAGCACATATGCTGCTACCACCGTTTTACAGAAGTGCCAGATCAAGTCTGACACTCGTACACTGAGTGGTAAATCTGTGTTGGATGAATGCCTCGATGAGTGAGATTTTAAATCCTGTCTTTCTGCGTGGTGTTTAGGCCCCTTCAGACCTTGCAGATAAGAGGGGGAAGTTTTCAAGCGCATTGCAAGCAGATAGAAGATGATGACAGCAGGGCTCACCTCACCCCAGGGAGGCGAGTAGCCCAGAGGTGTTGTGAAGAAATGGATTTCTGGAACGTGGCTGTGCACCGAGAGAGACCAAAATGGAGGAAAGTGCAGGCACACAGTGATAAACATCACACGGCAAAATGGGGGGCACGGGTGAAAGTCTGAAGGGAGGGAGGAGATAAGGTTGGAGAAAGTTTCAGATCAATACTTGCTATCAACACTGAGAAAAAGAAGGAGTTCTACACCAGGAAAGATAAAACATTCATACACATTTACGCTGCATGAACCAAATGTATAAACAATATGCACACGTCAGGGATGTAAGACATTACAGATCCCTTAGTCTACAACAGTTATCTAATTCATCTTCATGTTATCAGGGCTGCCAACTTATGACCAGACCTTAGAGTAAGATTTGGTTTGTTTGGGATGCTTACGGGGCTCTGGGCTCTCCACCAGAAAATTTTGAAAATTACTGATCCTATTTTCTGCATTCTGGTGTAATTTAAGAGCATTTTGCCTGTTAAAATCTTATTATAGAGATAACTTTAAGGGATAGTAAATAAACAAACAAACATTGAGCTTAAACAAAATCAGAAAAAACAGAGCAAGGGCAGGCAGTATTGAAAATGGTTCTTCATGTAAAATATGGTTGAAAGTTCTGTGGCTGGATGAGCACAACACATTTCAGTATTTTCCATAAATATCTGCAGAACTGAAATAACTCCAGCAACCACTTTGTAACATTTGTCTTGGAGGATTTTAATGCACACTTAACAGCTTCAAGTTGACCACATCAGCCAACTAAACAAAAAAAAGTGAAACATCTTCAAAGCTTCTTCAAATCCAAATGAATTACAATCAAAAGATCAAACTAACGTCATTGCTGCATTCAGGTGCAGTCGGACAACGAAGCTGTGTTCAGGAGCATCGGAAATAGGAGTATCAGTTGTGTAAATTCCCAATGAAAATTGTGTGTGTGTGTGGGGGGGGCACGGGGTGGCCAATCAGATAACGGGGACCACTGCCCCCCCACTCCCCGGGAAGATCTTCCACTGCCCGGGCAGCTTTCAAACACTGTCTCACACTCAGAGACAGCCAGCCTGACAGCTGCACAATGACTGGGCAGCATGTAGGACGGAAAATGCGAACTGGATTTCCCCAAAGGTTACATATTCCCATAACAGCAAAGTGGCATTTTTTTTATTTTTTATGTGATATTTGGAGTGTGGCGTGAGAGCGTGTGAAGGGACTGAGTTGCCTCTGTCTCACGGCCAAAGCGTGAGAGTTGGCAGCCCCGTGTTATAAAGAGCTTCTGCCAGTCTGTGGAATAAATTTAGCCTTCTCAATTACATTTGGAGGAAACATATTTTCTGCTTTGTTAGATTTGCTTGTGACAAATCACAAATACTTTTCAAATCAACATATCTTAGATTAACCAAGCGTATCTTGCATGTGATGGGGCTCTGCTAGAAAAATGGAAGAGTTGCCTCAAGTATGTTGTGAAAAAGTCAGATTTTAACCCAAACCATGCTATTTTCCTCATTATTGACCACATATTTGGTGCCTAAACCTAATTAAACAGCAAAGGAAAACCAAAATTAAGCAATCAATAATGTCATCGGTGAACGTCTTGCTGCTGATTTATGACTACACCTTTACACAGTTCTGGTTCTCTTCAAATGAAAGCCTTTCCTGCTAAGTTCCAACCATAATACTGTGTGAGATTAAAAGCTAAAATACAAAATTAATTTCTTTCAGAATAGTTTAGTTGGATATGAGCATAACTTTTGGGAGACCAATTTGTAATTTGTATGCGATTAAAAGCAACATTCACGCTCATTTGTATTCACTTTCGGTCTTTCAAACTCTGCTTTGGTCTCCTCCACCAACTTCTGAAGGGAAAATCTAGACCACAACCTTAGTCAACAGCAAAGGAAAACCAAAATTAAGCAATAAGGGAAAACTCTAAGAATATTGGCCTTACATTGGACGTAAACCCTCATCTCATGGGCAAAAATCCTGCTGCTGACATATGACTAGGTCCCTACGTAGACGTCATGTTCAAAAACAAAGTTACATTTCTTTGGAACCATAAGTGGCAATGCAATATAGTTGTTTAGAATTTTTGAGAGACAAGGCTGTAAGATGAAATAAAAAGCAAAATAAGGGCTGATATCGATTCCCTTTCAGTTCTTCAAACTCTGCTTTGGTCTCCTCCACCAACTCCTGAAGGAAAAAAGCTGGCACTTTATCATTAACACGAGTTTCTCACTTTGTCTATCAGCCATTTGGCACTCAGCAGGCAGTGTACATCGGGTTAGGCAAGGTTATTTTGTCAGAAACAACTCCTTGCTGTGGCCAAAAAGGATGTGTCGGTGGTTTCAACTATATAAGACTAGCTTGATAATCACCACAGGAAAGTCACCAAATGATACTCAACTTCTTTTCCCAGGAAAATGGACCATTAACATGATCCAAGATGGATTCTTCCTGCACAGATGCATAGTAAAGATAAAGCATTCAGGGAATATGTTTAAATGGCTTTAAAGTTGCCACATTCATGGATAAACATAGCAACTCTGACAAACATTCTGCCATACAATTACAACTTTCAGATGTGCAACCCCCATTAACCTCACACATTGCAACAATAACAGCCTGAGCGAGAATGACAGCAAAAAGATGCGCCGCATATCCAGCTAAATTAGTTATCAAAGTTATCAAGGCACAAAGTGCTTAAATTGAACACTAATAAGTAGAAAAATGGCTCAATTCATCTCTAACTTCTGCACAAGCTTAATGAATCAATTAGGGAATTAAACAGAAGCCAAAACTGCAGCGGAGGCAGAGCTCATGCAATTAACCTACGCAACGAGCGTAAGTTAATTCAACAAGCGGACCGTTTCGGTCGTAGGAGAACCAGAGGAGTGTAAAACTCTACACCTTGTGGTTCAGAGGAATCTTCTCTCCGAGCTCAAGATCCACCAGGAAAACAAGTCTAATTATCCAAACAACATCCACCTGCTTCAGCTGGAAGACGGCAGAGCTAATTCCCAACAAGTCGAAGGAGCAGCTGAACACAACGATGCAGCATGGAACACGTGTACACCCCTTATCAAATAAATGGATTTTCTTTAACTTAAAGGCGGAATGTAAAGAAGGAATTATAGCATTCAGCTTCAGTGCTCTTTTCATCAATTTAGGGTCAGATCCCTCCGCAGTTTGATAGAAAGGAGGCTTCTGGGAACATAATGTGTGCATGAAGAGGGAAAACTGTGCAACTGCAAGACGTTTTCTGTTTAATTTCTCATGAACGATGGTTTCTCAGTCTCAGAAGAAATGTGACTGCAAGTGCCTGTCTGAAACTCAGCATTTGATATTCAGGACTAGTTCTTCAGTTTCCAAATGTATGTGCTTGATTAAAGGCAATATACTTCAACGGACATCTGAATATTGGATTAAATTTGAAATATTACAGTATAACCTGTTGCATTTCAAAGTAAAATGTAAAAATAAGAAGTCTGCTGTGTGATTTGAGTGAAGTTACCCAACAGACTTCACTTTACCTTCATGTTCATTGTAAATTTTTAGCATAACTCAAGACATTTAAACATCTATAGCAGAGTTTTTTGTGACGAACAGAAAAAATCAGTTTATCTGCAAAAAAGTTTTACAAAGTAACATAGCTTGATCCACAATTGTGACACATTATTGAACTTATTCTTTATGCTGCATTCCTTGTTCAGTTCTGTTGTTGTGCAACACTGAAGTATTTGACTCCCTGTAATAGTGGCAGATTTTTCAGGTGTCTATAGCTGGGTTTCCATTACAGTTTTTCGCAAAATAAAAGCGATATTTCTAAAATTTCGACAAAGTATATTTGCGCTTTGAACGTGTTTCCATTGAAGGTTGTTCTGGGCAGAAGCATCGCAACTCTCGTACAATATCATCCCGCGATATTTCGATGTCGAACCCTTTCTCCCTCATTTCCACTTCTGTCTCCTTATAACACTCTGCATTCCTCTGCTGTTTGCTGTCTAGTATGGCAGTGATGTTTTTCTCAAGAATAATGGCAAGAAAAATCTCGGTCTCCTCTTCTGTCCACACGTACCGCGCCATGTTTACTCCGAGAGAACTGGTCATGTGACCAAGTGTTTACATTGTGCTTTTGCGATATTTTTCAATATCGAAACGTCTGAAAAACCACCTCACGAGAGCGTAAAAACTTTTTAGCGATATTGTAGTCCTTTTTCGAAATTCAGGTGTTTCCATTACCATTTTTTTTATTGTGCTATTTACATTTTGCGCATATCTAAGGGTAATGGAAACGCAGCTACTGCTGGCATTGTTATTGAACTCATTTCACAATACTGTTGAATTCTGCTGCAGAAAAACCTTTGCTTGCATTATAAATTAACTGTATTTTTCCCTTCAACATTGTGACTGAAATGCTGATATTGAATTAGCATGCTTTTGACTCGCTCTCTCAAGAAAGTGTTCCTCAGCAGTGAGTAGATATTGATCAACTCTCCACTGGAATCCACAGGACATCTAATAGGGAATCCATTAACTTCACAGCAAAGATGATTCATTATTTAACTAAGTTTCACAGCGGATGTGCAACAATAAGAAGACGGACCTCTGCTGATACTACTCTCCAGGCTTTCGTCCTGCCTCTCCATCTCACAGCGGTCCGTCTGTGGTGTCCAGATCCACAGCAGAAGGTTTTTTTCCTTTTTTTTTTTTCAGCCCATACAGTACAAGACTCATCAATGCACGCTCACTGTATTTCCACAATTCTGCTCTCGGAAGGCAGTCTAAGTAATGAACTGTGCGAAAACCCATCTGTGTTCCGTTTTCAATTTGGCACATCTGCAACGCTATTAATGATCGCGCAGGCACATTTGTATTCAACGCGGCTTCTTTTCACAGCAGACTACATATTGATATGTGCAATCACAAGATTGGATTTGGGGTAAAGTTGAGTGTGGCATAATATCTTCATGAACAGGACATTTAGAAGTCATTTTTTAAAAACATTGGAACGTCTGAAAAACAATGAAATCATTAGGTCTGAAATCAAAAATGTGTTCTAAATAGCTTCATTCATTAACAGAGAAAAATGCCTGAAGCGCTGCAGTCGGTATCATTAAAAATATGCAGGATAGATGGTGTAAAACGTCTGCAGAAACGAGGCCTTTTGTGCATTTAAAGCAGCAATGTGGTTTTACCGGGATGTGGTGACGAATCTGGCAGTTTTTGGTGGCGAAACTGACAAAATAAACAGCACCACATACAGAAATTCAGTTCAACAGTGAAGTGGAGGAAAAGCGCTGGATGCAGAAGTGTAAAAAGTAATCAAAATAGCAGTAATGCTGGCATACCAATAAAAACCTCATTAAAACACAAAATAAAACATGACTCTGAGTTGAGAAAATGATCCAAAGTCGACTGCCTGACATTGATTTGTTTATTTCCAGCTGGATCAAATTATTCCATATTGCTAAATTTGATCTTTAATGATGGCAGAAAATCAATTCTTCATGCAAAGAAGGACAAAAAACAAACAAACAAAAAAATCCCCAACATAATCCAAATTTTGTTTATGCCTTTCAGAGCAACAGAGTTGTTCTATTTACTTTTCACTTGGGAAAGGTTATGCAAAATTTAATTAAAATCTAATTGGCAAAAAACCTTAAAGCAGCAGTTCTTTCTTCATTTTGCGGTGGGTTTATTTGTATTTTAGGGGGCGGCATGCAAACTACAAACACAACACTGAGACTTTAAGTTGTTGTGATGAATTTTTTTAGCCCACAGCTGCCTACTTTTGAACGTCCAAGCAAAACAAACCAACATGAGCATGAGTTTCTGACCGCCTAATGAAAATAAGTTCACTATTCACTTCAAGTTTAGATCTATTTTGTTCTCCAGTTGACTTGAATTAATGTCCTTTCTGTAGCGAGTTAGCTGAATGCTAATATCTAAAATTGTGACCAGTGCAGCTTTAAAATGGCTGTAAAATAGCACCAAATGTGTTCAGAAAAGCCCACCCTCAATTTGGAGAAACGCTCGTTCTGTTTTTCAAATAGACATCTCATTTTCGCACCGATCTTGTCAATTGATTTTTCCACAAGGTTTGCGAGCGCGACGCCACGTAGCTGGGAGATAAAAACAAACCCCATTACGCCCCTCGACACCGCAAAGCAGGTGCAGATGCATTTGTTTTGAAATCGGGACTCATAATGTGAGTATTTGACCCGCAGTATTCAGTAATTCCAGCTACAGAGGCTTTTAATCCCATCTCATTTTAAAACGTCCTCTTTTCCATCAAAGACAAAGCTGTCAAATCATGCAGACGGCCCCAAACTGATCGTGCCGCATGCCTTAATTTTAAAAAAAAGTAATTAAATCACACCAGTGTGCCAGCCATCAGACTTGTAGGCCTCCTCCCGGATCCCTCCTCCCTCGTTGGATCCTCCCCAGCTCACCCCATCGCCATCCCATAAAGTCCTCCACATTACCCTGAGCAGCTGTTTGGCAAAATGAAATTATGCATGGAGATATCATTTAAATTCACCAGCCACCCTCAGTGCAAGTCATGATTTATTGATACTTCGGCGCAGACATTAATATTGTCATTATGATTAAGGCTCATCTGACTCAGTTTATGATCGGCAGCCGTTCTGATGTCTCTGTTATCTGCCCTTCACTTTGCAGGGGAGGTTAATCTTGTGTCGGGGGCCGCAGCCATTGTCGGGCATTCGGAGTTTGTACAGTAGGGTTTCCCTTGTTATGTGTAACCTTTTCGAAAAGGTTGCACCGTTTCATTTGACATTTCAGAAACAGCCCATTTGCTTTGACAGACTCACCATCACTGAGTAAGTTCTTTCTTTGACATGCTGCAAAAACCAAGATCATGAGGACACTGTGTGGACTGGCAGTTTTTCAAAAGCAGGTATTTCATTCTGCGGTATTTGATAAATAATGTCCTTTCATGGTTAAATACTGCATTTCTAGACTTTACTAGACACTATAGCAGTTGGTTATTAAATTAATAATAATCTCAAGGTGACAAAAAAAAAGGAATTTCAATGAATGTGTTTTTGCTTTCCCCTCAATACGCCTATTGACATTTTTATTTTCATCTTCCCTGCTAAGTGTTCTGTGAGGCTACATCTGTGCACTTAGCACCGTTTCTCAATGACAGCTTTTTACATACGCTTTCTAATTGGGCTCTTTTGAATGCTGATGTTTTCCTTTTTAAAAAAAAAAAAAAAAAAAAAGCTTATGTACAGCCTTGTTGGAGAATAACATCTTTTAAATGAATCCCTTTTCGTCCCACAAAATGATGTGTATATGTTGATCACAGAGAAAGGCAGTTGGAAACATGGACAACATCCACACTGTTTTGGGAAAAGATACACTAATTAATGTTGTTATGTCAAAAATATAGATTTTTAAATTACATTTTGCTTTAAGAATATATACAATGTGTGCAAATTATCAAGTCTTTTTATCTTCTTAGACTTGCAACATGTTTTAATGCCGTTAAGCTTCATATTTTGGACAGATCTGAGAGTTTTGCTTCTCTCTCATCAGTAAATCATTGTGTACTGCCTGTTCAGTACCAAACAGAAGACATAATTCAGCATTAAGAGTCAAATATGTTCTTCAACAGTTAGTGGAGACCAAAATAGAGCAAAAATGAGAGTAATTGCTGGACTTACAACCATCAAATGGCCAAACCTGAAACTGCAAATAACAATAAGCGCTATAAACAGCCTGGGGTTATATATGTTTGCCATTCAAAATAAATAAATAATGTGTCTGGTTTATTTCAGCTTACTTCATGCATACAAGTAGTCGTGATTCCTCCTCCAATTTCTCATCAAAAGAGTTGGAAAATGTAAAGTTAGCTCTACATATTGAGCCTGTCGTGACTTCCATTGATCTCTACACTTTAATGGGACATAAGCTAGGTTGAACTAAACCAGAATCACCCCTAAAAAGACAAAAATATATAAATTTTGTGCTTTTGGCTTGTTTTGCTGCTCTCTATTAGTAAGAAAGCGTATCTATAGCTACACATGACACTTCTTCATAACATGATTTGTATTCACAGGCTTTAACTACAGCAGTTAAAAAACTATACATGTATTGTGTTCTGAATAACAAATAAGACAGAAGTACAAAAAAAAAAACTGTACCTGAGGTAATGTGGCTGGTAATACAAACACACCATGCACTTTTCCATAATAGACTTCATAATTGACTCGCATTGAATTAACCAGAGAGAGAGGAAAAAAAATCATATTTTAATAGTGAAATGAAATTGAGATTTGATGTTGTTATCCAGCATCATTAGATCTATCAAATAAACACGGCCTAATTCCATTTCATGGTGCTGTATCTGAGACGTTAATAAAATACCAATCACATATCTAGATGAGATTATATCTCGTCTCATTACCAATAATCAGAGGTTTGCGGTTGTAACTTGGGAGTTTCTTAGACTGCAGTAACATGTTAAAGGCTAAAAATTTTGCAACCTTTTCTGCTTAAAGATTCAAGCACATCTTTATCTCTGCTGCTTTACTACCACAACTTTTATTCCTTATTATCTGAATGTCCCAATAACTCTCTTAAAGACCTCCACTTGATCCAAAATGCTGCAGCCAGAGTACTGGCAGGAAGTAGCACGAGAGATCACATTAGCTTCTCTTCACTGGCTCCCTCCAGAGTAAAATTTAAAATCTTCCTCCCCATATACAAAGTCCTTAACGACCAAGCTCCATCATATCCTAAAGACCTTATTGTACCACATTATCCCAGTGGAGCACTGCACTCACAGACTTACTGGTGGTTCCTGGAGTTCACAAACGCAAAATGAGAGGCAAACCTTCAACGATGAGGCTTTTTTTTTTTTTTTTGCTGTGGAACCAGCTGTCAGTTTGGGTTCAGGAGGCAGATATCCTCTTTACTTTTAAGATTAGGCTTAAAACTTTCCTTTATCACAAAGCGTATAGTAGGGACTGCCTCAGATGACCTTGAAACATCCTGTACTTATCCTGCTATAGGCGTAGACTGCTGGGGGACTTCCCATGATGCACTGAGCACCTCTCTTCTACTTTCTTTTCTTTTGCTGTCCATATATATATCTGCAACCATTGAAATTCACTAACTTTGAGTTTTTTCTCTTATATTTTGTTGTTTTTCTGCAGGAATCTTTGTCTCTGGAGCTACATGTTCCTGATCTACTGACCTCACCAACCTCCCCAGTGTTTGCTTTGATCGTTTTCTCTTTGCTATCCTTCATTTTACCCTTTAGCCTCACCCCAACTGGTTGAGGCAGATGTCTGCTCTTCCTGACCCGGGTTCTGCCGGAAGTTTCCTCCCGTTAAGCATCTTCTTTTCACTGTTGCCACAGGGCAGCTCAAAGGGAATCTGCAGATTTATTGGGTTTCTTTCTATAATATAACACTGTTCATGGCCATACAATGTAAAGTATCCCGAGATGACTTATGTTAAGAACTGGTGCTACATGAATAAAACAGAACGGAGTTGAATTTGATGCTGTCAGACTCGACAGGCCCTCGTGCTACTTCAAAAAGTAAGAAAGAAAAAGCTTGTGTCATGTGAAATCTCTGTTCGCGCAGTCACATGCCCCAACTTGTCCAATAGCGAGATCTGAGGCGAAGGAAAACAATAGCTTTGAGTTCAGAGGGATTTTTGAAAATCAATCGCCTCTTATTCAAACCAGTGAAAGCCAGAAGGCGCGGATGAAAACTCTCTCCGAGAAAAGAGCAATCAAAGCGGCTGTTGTTCTCTCTCTGGGTCACAGTAGGGAGATTTTCCTTTCTTCTGCCTCCTTATACAATGCCGCAGCCTCATTCCTGCCTCAGCGACTGCTCCAACGTTCCACTCTGGCAGTATTGATTGCATCAAGTCCCTGCAAATGACTGAACGGAATAACCTTCATCTCTGCACGCATTTCCTTTTCAACTGATGGCAGAAACACAGAGGCTGTGGGTAACGTCGGGCCAAGGAAACGAGGCAGGAGGATTGTGGATTCCTGCTCCACTGATCATGTGCATTGACTGCCAGGCGGACAGTAACCTCAGAAAATCATCCCCTCTCCCATCAACCTTGGTTTGGCCCGGCTAGCCACAGCTTGCACAGAATCAATCAGCATTGAGATATGGCCAGCCGTCACGGCGGTGACCAATTTTGGCATGCAAGGCTCTCCCTTAATAGACAAAAAGACGGAGATCAATAGCCAATTTAGCCTTGGAATGAGGCTAGAATGGATCAAGGAAAACTCATTTTATTCTCCTCTTTTTGTCCCGGTGAAGTCGGGATAAGTATGACAAACATCCACGACCTGTACAGTAAAGAAACGAATCCTTCATTGGCCTGTAAATGACTAACCTTGGCGCTGCAGACGAGATTGTAAGATTACTTCTTTGTTGTCTGAAGTTTTAGTAAGATATGCTGTTTAATGTGCTGAGAAAAAGCCATGCAGGCTTTAATGCATATTGTTTGTATGTATGAGTTCCATATTTTCTCCTTTTCCCTTCACGAAGAGTAAATAAACTGAGTGGTAGAGAGTAACTAAACACATTTATTCGAGTGCTGTGCTGAAGTACAATGTTTATGTGCACATTTCTGCCCATTTAATGCTACTCTATACTTCTCTATGGAAATACTCACATTGCCTCAATGAATCCCATTGTTCTGACATTTACACTTACTTTTCAGCATTTTTAATGGATCTAAGATAAGCCTATAGAATAAAACACATTGGTAAAGATTAAATTGATGGTTTCATTTTTATTTTTTTTTATTTTACTGATTTAACCCCACTGTAAAGAAAAATCCTGCAAACCCTGCAAAGTTTTCCTGTAGAAACTTAAAAAAAAAAAAAACTAACAGCATATAATCTCCAAATTGATATTATTGATGGCAGATTTAAACAAATAAATTTTACTTTTACAGTCACATATTGTAAAAAAAAAATTCTGGTTTTTGATGTGGATTTTACAGTTTTTGTGGACAGTTATATTAATAACTTTTTTTTTACTGTGATTTTATAAATAAATATAACCTTTGATTTTATTTTCAAAAAAGTAAAATCCTTAATATAATCATTAAAAAATGATGGAAAATATTTGTGAAAATATATTCTTTTTTTCTGATTTAAATGGAGTAACAACACTCCAACAATAGTGCAATTTCACAGTAAATCAACTTTAAAGAACAAATTACCATTTGTAAAAATACACATCTTTGATGTGGGTGTAATCTTTAGGGATATCCTTTGAAACTAATGCATTTCTGTGAATTTATTAGTTATTATCTGTAATTTAACAAAAAACAGGAAAATCTGTAAAATAACAGCCAAAAACTCATGTGCTTTTTCCCCCTTGTAAATAATGGAAAGTATCTATCAAGAAATCCTATTTTTTATTGATTTAAGTACAGTGACAATAGTGTCATTTCATGGTCAAACAACAAATGACCATTTGCAAAAATATACATGTTTGATGTAGATATTATTTACTGTTTTGGCCTGTTTTTTTTTTAAAGATAAACATGAAAATGAATGCTCTTTTTCATGTGATTTAACCGGCAATTATCTTATCATATTTCAGAAAACAGGTGGAGTCTGTAAACTGTTCAGAAAAATTACTCTTAAAAAATTCATTTTTAAGATTGCCCTTCTGAAAGCAAGCAGCTGGTTATGGCCCCCTGTCAAGTCTCAGATGTTTATGACTTTTAGCATCTAATGGCCTGAAAAGTCAGCAGGAACAGAGCAAGGCGAGAGCAGATCATCTTTTCAGATAGCGGGAACAGACGTTTTCAGACAGTCTCTCCTGAAGGGCCGTCGTAAATACAAATAGGGACAGGAATAGTCGTGTAACGAATGAAAAGGGAGCTTGAGAGAGAAGTTCAAACCATGCTTAGGTTATCATCTCTGCACAGCTGGCCAGTCGCTGTGTGAAGTGGGGGAAGGTCGCCAAAGCTGTTGGACGCCATCCTCCACTCACTTCTGATGGAATATACTGATTTCACCTCTACTGCGGCGCTACTACCATTTCTCAGATGGTTTTATTCACCCAATTATTTGGAAGAAAGCTCTCACTTCCCCTCATATTTGTATATTTGCCTTTACATAGGGAGGGCTGTATACTTTAACTTTTAATAGGCTACTTTTTGGTGTTATTACAATCAGAAGTTTAAAAGCTGAACTGTTACACCTTTTTTTTGTACTAACATGCAGTAATTAAGTGTTCAATCCACAGCCATCACTCCCCCTCTTCGCAAACACCGTCATTTACCTTCCTCACCTTATTTTAAAGTTTTGTCACAATGTGAATAATAATTACGACAGTTGGGACTAAAATGACAATAATTTGTGGTTGTGCATGAATGGACAGCGGCCTCTTGAGAATGTAATTGGAGCCGGAGCGGATTCAGTCACGAAACCTGAAGGGTTCCTTTTCTACCCATTCACCGCTCGTAATTATAATGTGACAATTCTCTCTCTACTATGCTGTAATTTCCCCATTGAGATGCATAATAACTCGCCTCCATTAGCTGCCCTGTCTCCGGCGAGAGTTATCAGGTGGCGATGCTGCTCATATGCAGTGTTATCAGCGGGAGATACCGGTGGCCTGCAGGCCCCGGCAGTGTTCACGCCGCCGTCCTCGGGCTGTCCTCCAGCCTCCTCGGCCTCACCGCAGAACAAAAGAGAGGATTCAATTATGAAGTGACACCTTGAGGCATGTAACAAAAAGCATGCTGCTTCAAAAGAGATCACTCAAAATGCATCCTCTCTCTTTTTCTCCTGCCTGCCTCACCCGCCTCACTCACAAGTCAGGCGTTTCCTGATGTGTTCCTCCAAAGGAAAAATAAAAAGCATCAAACACGAGATGAATGCGCCTCGTCTACAGTATTGGGACTCCCAAGGTCACGGTGCCCCCATATGTGACTGAGAACTTTTTCTTTGGATTAAACAGTTTTATTGATTCAGAGCAATTAGTGCAGAACTGAAAGGATAGCTCAGCCCACACAGCAGCATAGGTAATGAGGATTACTCCCTTCTTGTTTCCAGCGGTCTGATCTTCCACTGCATGGGGAGACAGGCTTCATGCTCCCTCCACTTTTTGTGTTACGCTGCCACTTTATTGAAGTTTCTCGTCAAAATCTATGTCGCTAAACAGTGGTGGCAGAAATCACGGCACCATAGAATGTGGCCATTTAATATAGATGTACCCACAAACAAAATGACCTTGCTCTGAGCACAGGCGAGCGTTATGAATGTGTACATTATGTATGGATACCGAATTGTGTGGAATTGATGGGACTCGGAAACACCCACAACTTAATCAGTTGTTCCATGTATTATCTCTGACAGATAAGTCCCGATGGATTTGTAGTAGGATTGCAATCATGTGATCGTCAGCAGGCAGCTGACGTAGTGTTCACTTGTTGTCATAGTTACAGTGATGCTGTGTCACTATCTTGCAATAATACAGAAATCTTTAACAAATCCGTGGACCCAGGCTATAACCTTTTTCACAGTTGAATGGTTTTGTTCTTTTGCTGCACTTTTATCTTGGAAAAATAAGGACTGAAAACACATTGTAAAGTAATTTTCCAGTTAGCAACTTGCTTGTAAGGCTACTTCAGCATTTAACAGCTAAAGAGCCACATTTTTATATATATTTTTTGCAGAAGACATTTGAGATGTATAGTGCATGGTTGGAAACATGACTCAAAATTAAGCTGATATTACCCCATATCCGCTGCATGTGCAAATAACCAACAAACCAACAATGCTATGCAGTGATATTATGCAATTTTGGCTATGACTGCCCCCTTGAGACCAAAAGGTAGATACTGTAGAACTGAAAATATGTTCACATACAGGAAGATAAACTAGCAGATGGGCCAGCCATAAAGTAAACATTCAACATTAATTCAGTGTGATCTTCATTGTTCAGGCTTTAATTGGATTTTTTTTGTCTAGCAAATATCCCTGAAGTCATTTCATTTTTTAATGAGGGTCAAATTATGAGTAGCTGTTTGGCAACAGCTTCAATATTTTCTGTATCTCATTGTATAATCTTGCAACAATCGGTGACTAAAACCAAAGAAAATATAAGAGGAAAAAATAAATTTCTAAGGCTGCAAGGATAAATGAGTGACTCATATGATGATGAATTCCAGTTAGTTTTCTTTTACAGAAGCAATGCACTGAGATACAAAGAGGTCAGATCATATTTGCTTACATTAAAACTGGAAAATTGCATTAGGAAAGAGGAAATTAAAGGTACCTATTAGATTTTTTTAACCATTAGTAGCACTATGGAGAACTGCTTTCTTGTGCAATTGGCATCTAGTTGTTGTTTTCATACTGTTTTAATGGCCTACAATTGTAGCAAAATGCCATAAAAAAAACCCATAAAAGTTAAGACTGATAGCAAGTAAACACAATCAATACATGATTGTTTATATAATAAAATGCTTTTATGTGTTACTTTATGTGTTCAAATGAGGAAGGAGATGAAAAAAAGTACTTTAATAAGCCAAACAACTTTTTTGTGCTTACAAGAAAATGCTAATGCTAAGCTAAAGGTATATATGGTTTTCTTCAAACAGCCTCAAAAAATGGTAAGAGTGCATTTAACATCAAATAACTCCTTACGAAAATCTAGTATTTGATCTCTAAAAGAAGAACTAATTTGCCAACCGTATAAAAGCAGTCAGACTGATTCTGGGTAAGTATTTCCAACTAAAGTCATCCTACTCTCTGTTTTCTGCTCCTTTACTTTATATTCTCTGGCTGTGATCATCATTTATTTTCTTAGAGTTCCTGAGTCCTCTTACCTTCAATTTCTGCACCGGGATCAATAACATTTCTGCTTTTCATCTTTGTCCTTTTGATTTAATTTCTGCTGAATCTCCAAACCCGGCACATGAAGAGCATTTTCTTTCCGACAGCTGTCTTTACCCTTGGATTTAGCCGAACTAACCGTTAGGAATCAACCCGCTCTGCGCTCGGCCTTCGCTATACATCAGCTCTTCATGTTTTGAATCTTAAATTACCTCGTGATTGATTTCATCTGAAGAACCTGATGACTTTTGCATCTCAGGCCCGGAGAGAGAATGATTGTTCTTCCCTGCTCCTGAATCAATGTAATATCATCCGAGGGGCTTAAAATTGGAATGGCAATAAAACAATTTAAGAAGATGTACCGTAGCATGCAGATGTTCTCATTCTTCATCCCAGAGGAAGCGGAAGTAAAATCATTCAAAATATTACGTGGCAGTTAGAAATCAGGGTGAAGATAAGGGATAAACTTTATAAACTAGTAAAAAAAGAAACAGACTTGTATCCAACACGAGGCGCTAAAGGCTAGCTAGGCTACCTCCCTACCCTCTAACTGAACTTAATGACTTTGCAACACCTCATCCGTCACTGCTGTCACAACTTCTACTGATTTCACTGAAGCCTCTGCAGAGTTGAAAATTGGGACACTTCATTCTGCTTTTGCAGCCTGACATATTATTGGCAGCACATGCAGATTCATTTAAATATTTTTCAAATCAAACCTTGGCGAAAAAAAAAGCTCATCATGCCCCCCTAAGCTAATATAATATAAATGTTAATTAAGATTCGTGCAGCGAGCTGGGGAATATTTGCAGTAAAGCGACCGCTCTCCGACTTTTCAGACGGAATACAGTATTAAGAGGGTTTTATACTGTACATATATTCTCTCCACTTTAACTGCCTGTTTATATAAAAAACGAGAATATTCTGTCGGGTTTTCGCCCGAGCGCTGCTAGTAATGTGCTTCTGGATGTGCCGCGCTATCATTTAGCACAAATGATGTTTACTTTCCATCACGCTAATCCGTGTAGCGGCTATTGTTGGGTTAATTTGAAAGATGCAAATCTGTGTGCAAACTCCACGAAAAGAGCCCCAGAGTCCAACTGATCGCATCATTTTCCTCCCCGAATGCGGAGAGACAAGTTGAAATTAGTCAAAGCGAATCTGTCTACAGCTGTAAACACAGGCCAGTTGATGACTCTGGGCCAGATTTTTGAGTTATAAATTTGTTTAGATTATCAAAAAAAGCCCCACACATTTCCAGGGATGTCTGCCCTTCCAAATCAATGCATCAGGCAACTGTCCAGCAGCAGCAGCACTATTCATTTTAATCTATTTTTTTTATTTTTGCAGCTGTGACAGCCAAAAAAACCAACAAAAAACATTCAATACTGCAGAAGTAAGAGCTCCAGTGGAATAAAAATACTTCATTTCATGCTATCATGGCTGGATATCTGTCTTTTCTTCCCCCCTTCTTTGCTTCACAAGCTTCTGCCATTTCAGTATAAATGAATACACTCCAGTGCATTAAGCAGGGGTGAAAAGTTTCCTCATATATAGGTTAAACGGGAACAGCTGCGTGCAGTCGCGCCGACCACTGCCGGTGCGTCGGGCTAATTGTGTGTGGCATTGAAGTTGGCCCTCATTAACCCTCCTGCGTTACCTTTTACTGTGGATAAATGGAAGGCTTTAAATCGGCCATCTGTTGCCGCCCGGCTACCTTTTCAGAGTCGCTTACAGAGTGGAAGTGACACACCGAAAACCTCTCAAGGACATTAGTCGAACAAGAAAGGAAGTTCTAATCAGACACTCAAACCCCCAAGAGCTCGGGCTGGTTGAACTGTTACCATCTTTTAAGTCACTATAGACGCTGGTTTATGAAGAGCTTCAATGCCAGCCAGCAGATTCTGTTCCTTTTTTTTTAATGCTGCTTCTGCTGGCTTCCTCAATTTTATTACAGCAGCAGATGTTGATTTTATGTTTTGCAAAAGCGCCTTATGTTTTCATTTTCCAGATTTTTTTATTAATTGCAAAGGCGCCCCCTGAGAGTGGAGTCGATTTCGGCAGCGTGCGTCTCAAACAGCGATGAAAAATGATTTCTAGGGGCACACACTGTCAAATATAACTGTCCTTGTGAGCCAAAAAGAAAAATCCATCCAACTGTGAAAAGGCTGCTGTGCAGAACAGAGACATTTCACATTGTTTTCATCCCAGCTGTGACATTTTACATTTGGAAGATGAGCCACACGATAATGTCAGTCGGCTGTCTGTGCAGCCCCGGCTGGCTTTTGCCGAGTCACAGAGTGCAGACCTTAAAAAATGAAGGCCAAAGCGGGGTCATGATCAGCCTTAAAATCACGTTTCATGTTCCCAAGTGAAGCCCAAGAAGTGGAGTGTTTGTTTGTCTGAGTGTGATGAGTTTGGAGGCAACAACACGATTAGAGGGCAAGAGTTCAAGTCTCTGCTCGAGTGTCCTTACGCATGACACCAGCTCCAGTCTATGTTTTCTCTTTTTCTTGCCATTTTTCTAGTTAGAAAAGATGCAAGCTCAGACACACACATACACTAGTATACACACTATCGTTCAAAGGTTTGAAGGCACCAAGGTAATTTCAGGTTTTCCATGAAAACTCACACTTTTATTCATTTGCTAACATAATTGCACAAGGGTTTTCTAATCATCAGTTATCCATTCAACACCATCAGCTAACACAGGAGTGATGGTTGCTGGAAATGTTCCTCTGTACCCCTATGGAGATACTCCATTAAACATCAGCTGTTTCCAGCTTTTCATTTAGCACAATAATGTCTAGACTGTATTTCTGATTAATATAATGTTTAAAAAAAATCCTTTCTTTTAAAAATGAGGACATTTCTAAGTGACCCCAAATGTTTGATTGGTAGTATCTATACAGTGGTGGAAAAAAGTTTTCAGACACCTCATGCATTTGTGAAATATTGCATTAAGAATCATTCTTAGGTCCTCAAGTGTAATTTCTTTTAGTACAGTCACAGCCTAAATCCTAAAAAAGCCAATAAAAACTTAAAATTGATTGTTTCCATAAAAATACATAAGACATTTTGAGCATTGGGCCATTTTGATACCAGTGATCCACTAACGGAGGTTAAGCTTTTTATTAAAAGACAATTTTTGTTGCCGTGCTTCATGTCTATGTAAAGCCAGCACACCTGAAAGTTCTTCAGAGACAAAAATAGACAGGAAACACGCCTGAAGATACAGATTCTGTTACAACCTGGCTTCAAAGCTGTAACCAAAACCCCAGAGACAACTACTGTATGGTGGCCGAAGCAAAGGTTTGTTAGAGAGCAAATAACCCACAGCGCCTTAAAGGCCAAACAAACAAAACCAGAAACGGGTAGCTGGAACTCCAAGGCAAACAGCTCCTGTCAACAAACCACCCTGGACTGGAAGGGAGGGTGATTAAATGCAGTTGGACACTGATTGCAGGTGTGGCTCTGTCAGCTGACGACCCTCAGCTCCTGATCAGGCACACCTGGTGTTGATGTGGAGGGTTGTCTCAGTTCTAAGCCAGGAAGAGCAGAAATACAGACGAACCAACAGTTTGGAAGACAAACCCAGATCTGGGCGTCTAAGGGTTTCTTCAGCTAGAAATGACCGCATCCTGATCTGCATGTAGAGGGAAAACTGCTGAATGACATCACATGAGCTTCAGCAGCAGTGGTCAGACCAAACTGGTGTCCAGTGTTCCACCCACATCTTACATGGCCGACTTTTAGATTATAGCTTAAGGTTCTACAAGGTCATTGAGAAGCCTCTGATCAATGAGAGACAGAGGTTAGCCCAGTGTTGTTGGACCCAAGCACACAAGAGCTGAACAGCCAGGAAGTGGAAGAAGATTCTGTGGTCAGATGAGTCCAGTTTCCAGCTTTATCTGACCAAGCATTATCTCCAGCATGTACAGTACCTACTGCCAAGCATGGTGGAGGCAGTATCATGGTTTGGGGATGCATGAGTGCTGCTGGTGTTGGTCATCTCACGGTGTCTGATGGCACATTGAGCTCTGCCAAGTATTGTGCCGTTCCCAAATTCACATGCTCTCTTTGCAAGTGCTCTGTTCCGTCGAGGTCAAAACTGGATGCTTCAACCAGATAATGCTCCTTCAACACATCCAGGACCAGCAGAACTTGGCAGCAGGAGCACAGTAATGTAGATCTTAGAGTGGCCAGCTCAATCCCCAGACATTAGCCCCACTGAAAATCTGTGTTGGATTAGCAAAAGGTCTGTTTCAAAGTGTAAACCAAAGAATTTAGAAGAATTAAAAGCAGTCATTCAAGAAGAATAGGACTAGATTAGCCCTCAGTGTGAAATGCTCGTGGGGAACATGGCAGCCAGGATTAGAGCTCTACTGCTGCTCATGGCTAGCCTAGCCGCGCTAGACAACCCACGGCAACGAATTTAATTCTCTGCCAGGGTGGGTCTAGTTACCCTCCATAAGGCTCGAGGCTGGATTCTCCTAAAACTGGCCGGACCAATCACCATGAAGTGTAGAGTCAGAAGGTGGGCGTAACGAAGTGACGACAGAGGCGTGACTATTCTGACAGAAACAACCGGCGCACAATAAACAGTTATCTTTCGACTCGGCTTTGCCCACAGCCCTTAAAGATTTGAAGCTAAAATTCAACTTGAAAGATAAACAAAGGACGACACTGAAGTGTTTCATTGAGAAGAAAGACGTATTTGGACTTATGCCGACGGGATATGGCAAATCCTTAATACACCAGTTGGCTCCGCGGCTCCGCTGGTTGGGAAGCTAATGGGACTTAGCCACAATCCGCCGGTGCTCTCAGAACTACGTCAGCGTTGCGTTGATTGGTTGTATACCTACCCAATTGCTGCAGAGGGATTTGATAGACAACCTTTTAGCCCGCCTCCCTCCCTGTCGAGCTTCCCTAGACCCTTGTGCCGTCAGAAACACGGGTTTAGCATGGCTAGGCTAGCTCATGGCAGGACTTGATGGTTTATTTATTTTTTGTTCAGTTTTGAAAACATTCTGTTATTTGTTGACTTTGATTCCAACAATGTTGAGAACTGACATACTGAAACTGTAAAGCATTTATTATTTTTAGTTTTTCTTGTCAGCAATAAACAAAAAAATATTCTTTGTTTGTGTCTGTCTATTGCAGCCACACCTTCTGAAACACAAAAAGATTTTTCCACTAACATTTTATAATATTTGAGATTGTGTAAAATTCTAAGGGTGTCAGAAAACTTTTTTCCACCACCGTACATGTATACACAGATGTGAAGCTCAGCATATAAGTTCATTTTAATGGGATTCAGTGGAAACCAGGAGCCACATAACAGAGTGCGCAAGTGTCCTCGAACATAGCAGCGACTCCTCAGTCGCTCTGAAAGCACTTTTCTATGTGAACTGACCCTGAACTCAAACCGACTTGAAAAGGCTGTTACACAGACCAATACATCTCCCATCTTTGCACCTCAGTTCACCAGAATGACTTTTCCCACCGTCTTGTAAACATGATTTCTACATGTCTGCTGGTTGCTCATTTGTTGCCAATATTTCACCCATTATCATTTTTTTTTGTGCCTGTTTTGGGGTAAAAAGTTCAGTTTATTTATCCAAAAAAAACTCATTTTCAACTTTGTGACACTCCAGGAACACTTCATTCTACTGGGAATACATTGTTTTGAGCTGGGCAGAGGCTCACAGTAAAGGTAGAATATGTGATTCTGTAGCATTATTAGATATTCAGCATGTGCCATGTCCTTTTCCTTGCACAAATATGCCAAAGCTTAAACATGCACTGGATGCAGTGGCAAAGTGTTTGTGTTTTCACTATTTGGAGAACCAATGCTGAGTATAGTGAATCCAACAAAAAAATGTATTGGAGTTATATTGTTGATTCTATTTTGTACTTAAAACTAAGGTGAGAACAGAGATGGTTTAGCAAAACTACAGTAATTTAACCAGGTGTTTCTTTAACTCTGTTATGTTCTGTGGTGTGTGTAAGTAGGATTGTGTTTCCCTTCTCTTTTTGCCTGTTTCTAGGCTACACCAGGTGGGAGTGGCTAGGTGCATCTGTGGCTCCTTATCAATCAGGATGGTTAAATGGGGAGGAAAGCGTGATCATCGGTGCCAGTGGGCCAGATCAGCTGCCAGAGTGTGGAGTTGCTGTTTCCTCATGCTCTGCTTAAGACTGAGGGTCTATTTACTGAGGGGCTGCGTGTTGGATTTGTGAAGCCTGTTTTGTGTTGAGCTATTGTTGCTCCTTTGTAGCAAATAAATTGCTCTCTGTTGAGGTTACACCCAGTCTCCCCTGCCTCTGTATATATTCTTTCTTACTACTTGTTACTCCCCTCATCCCCCAGTTCACAGGACGCAACAAACTCGAAATCATGAATTCAGCCGTTAAACAATCTGCTTGTTCAGATTTCATTTACTCATTTTTAACAGTGCAAATGCTCCAAATGTTGCACTAATTTCCACCAGTCTGTCTGCATCAGTTATGTGAGAAATTTCTATCATCAGGCGGTTCAAGGGGAGCGTAAATTGTGGTTCTGCTTTTGAGTCAGAGTGTGCCAAATTTCACAAACTATGAACTCCAGGAACTAAAACTTCAGGTCAGATTTTGACTTTGACACAGTCTCACGCAAAGTTAAACTGACCTCCTGCCACAGCTGGACACGCGGTTATGGTTGATTTTCATTAATCAGAAGCTCCCAGCTGAATGTACACAGTGATACTTAATTGGCAACCAGGAAGACTGGTGCCATTAGTGAAACGCAGGATGACATTACGGTGTCCAGTTTTCTGCTGACTGACGTTAATTTGACATGCATTCAAACACTGCGCTGTGTAACTTGTTAAAGTGTCACTTTGACGGCGGCGTGCGCTGCATAATCAACCATAAATCACCATTAAAGGAGAGAGTCTGAATAGGAGGAAGACACATGGCAGTGACTGGAGGAGGATGAATTTTTAAAAGGCACGTCTTAATGATGCACCAAATATTTACATGCAACCCATCTGTATGTATTATCACGTCTGCAATTATACACAGAACTTCACACCCTTCAGTTCATGTTTATTTGTAAAATAAATCGCTGCTCATTGAAACATTTGATGAGCCCAATATATGACACAAACAGTTTTATTGACGGATAAGAACACAAATAGTTATCTACAATGACAATGAGTTTTCTAGCCTTACAACAGTTGGAATATATTGTTGGTTTTTTTTTGTACATAAACTGAAAATACAAAGTTACAGTAAACATGCCTTTTGATAAAAATATCTTTACAAAAAATGTACATTTCTATACAACAGTTGCCAGTTACACGTCTCTACAAGTCCAACGATTCTGGTTTAAACCTGCAACGATTCCGACAAACTGCCAGTATATTGTTTTGAGTGTTATTTTCCAAACTTAACAAAATTCATCCTTCTAGCCTACTGGAAATAAACAAGACTATTTACAGGGCGAATGAAAAGCCAGTGTCGAGCCAGAACTGCTTAAAGTGACCCAGATAATATACGACAGTTAAAAGCAATGAGTTTTTTGTTTTTTGTGTGTAATCTTTTTTTTTTTTTGCAAAATATTTGACACATCACCATACGGTTCATTAAATAACAGGCTAACAGCAAAGTAAAATTAAATAAAAACAAAAAGATAAACATGTAGCAAAGCCATTTCCTTTAAACATGTTTCTGGATACAAAAATAGTGCTAAATGTTACACATTGTCATCATTCACCAGACACTGATTTTTGAATGAGCTGCAGGACAGTCTTTTATTTTTATTTATGGATTTTTTCAGGCAGTGCTGCCAAGATTGCCTGGCGTGGTCATGAAAGTAACTTTTCCTTCATATTTTTTTTTAATAGAAACGTTCAGTTTAAAAGGTCAGTTCACCCAAATCACACAAGAAAATATTCTTCATCATTTTAGGAGGCAAAGCTTGATGCACATTGATCATTTATTGGTTGTGTTTAAAGTAAAGTTTGATTATTAGCAATCAAGGAGGACAAGACTATTGTTTAACTTATATGCATTTACAAGAAAATGAACATTTTCTGTGACAGAATTTAGAATAATGCAAATTATACCACAAAATTTTGTTGGATCAGCCTTTTTTCCTCATTTATATCTTGCATATGTCTCATTTAAAGAGCATTTATCGATATTTAACCCTCATCTTTGACAGATGAGTTCAGCTCAGTTTGATTCAAAAATCAATCAAATGCTCGAGACTACACATAAAAAGTAGAGACTGCATCACAGCTTAATTAATCCACTGTTTTAATTGGAAATAAATCATTCCAATAATTGCAAAAATGCTGAATAACACATCTGATTATTGGCCCGGACATTAATCAGTCAACCCCTTGTTCAAAGCAACAGTCACAGTACTTACATTACAGTATTAATAAGTTCCACTGAACCACAATTTTACCCAAGGTCACAGAAAACTGCAGAGACATCTGTGTGGAATTCTCACCATAATTAAGCCATTGTTTCTGAAAAGAAAAAGGCTCCCATTGAATTTGCAATTTTTCATGTTTCAAGCACCACAAATGAAATCCCCGTTACCTTGATTGCGCTGCGGCGGCTACAAGCCTCGGGGGTAGATATGTGAAAAAGCGTGTGGACATAAAACCACAGCTATCTGCTTAATGAGAAACCTCCTGCAGGTAACAGATATGCGTTTTTCTAGTAATTTGGGTGAAACAACCCATTAAACCATCATCCCGTAATTCAACTTTCACACATATCAGGACTGAGCAGTGCGACTACAGCAGTGATTTGATTCCAGGTGGCTTTTAAACCGTGCTAAAGGCTAACAGTACCCAGGTGTGTTAACTGATTAGTCAGTAGCACCAATTAGACTGACAAAGGAATGTCTGTCCTGCACAAATTAATGCTGCAGATCAGAATTCAGATCATAATAGTGTAGTTTCACCTCAATTCACAGCTTATATAATAAACCAAACATGAAAAATTATCTAATTTGATAGAAATGCAACTGTTTAACCTCATTTTTTTGGGGGGGATTTAACCCGATAACAGAGCAACTCCTACTCTTTGAAAACTGCCCAAACAACATTCAGCTGTTTTGAGCGGTGCTTTACTGTAATGGAATCTCAGCTCAAGCGTATCTCGGCGAAACGAACGCCGCCGAGCAATCAGCTGAGACACCTGGTTCCCGACAGCCACGTCCTGAAACGGCGTTCATCGTTTGAAATAACTTTACAGTGGTTCCATCTGATCGGTGGGGGAGAGAAAAAAAAAAAAAAGAAAAGCAGCAAACATGGTTGGAATAATTAACAGCAGAATGCGCTAGCATCCAATCACTGGTGACATAATTCAATTTGCAGCAATTTAGTTATAATCTGGTTAATTATAATTGCTCAGCTGAAGCTCAGGCTGCTTCATTTTTTACTTTTTTTTGTATGGTAGCAGTTCCAGATGCCTGCAATTTAACTGATAAATGGGAACTGCAGCATGCAAAAATTTACTTTACTGTTTTGTCCACTCAACTAGTGAACAAATCATCCACTGCTGCCTTGTACAGCTTCATCCTGAGCAGTTTTAATGTTTGCACTTTGTCAAAACAATCTCATTTAAGTTGACTTTAATGCAGCATCAGCCTCTCGGTCATGTTAGACTATGCCGAAAATTTAAGTGTTCCAAATCGCAAGACCTCATTCCGAGATGATATCAAAGCTTGTCGGTGAATAATTTAAAATAATCCAACTAGTTCTAAAGGGGGAAAAGAACCCTACATGGAGTTGAATGCAGAAGGAGATGGTGGAGGAGGAAGGCGTTGGCCCCTGAACAGCAGCCGTCCATGTTGGGATGCACAGGCTGAGCAGGGAGGAGAGCACTGAGACGTTAGGGCACTGCTCCCTGGCAGGAGGCCTGTGCCAGTGTTGGCTTTCTACCACAGGAAGCCCTTTCTGCTTCTGAATCTTGGCAGGAGTTGGAATATATGATGGAACAGCCCCACAGGGCATTTGTGTGATAAATGGATAAAGCTGGATAAAGTTTTGCTCATAGCTATTGGCTTATGTATGAGTCAAATCCGAACCAGACGGCAGCGATGTTTCATTCATTTGCTGTATATCACGCTGCGGCCGGCAGATTGTTCCGACTGTCAGTTATTCATTTGATATTTGAGCGAAGAAGAAACATAAAACTCATCGAAGAAACAGTTTTGTCAAATTACAGCGCAAGCACATTTCATAAAAGCAGCAACGATTGATCAACAAGTCACCGTCTTTCACCATAATTCCATTTACAAATCAAAATAAAAGCCTTTATTTCCATTTTCCCCTTGGTATTTTTTATTTTTTTTAAGGAACAGAATCAGTGTCATGATGCTGTCGGCTTCTTGCGATGTAATATAGGTTGCACATGAAGTAAACTCAGGCCGGTGTATTAAAATGAATATTTTCTTTAGAGAGCACATCACATTTGATTTGTGCTGCACAACCGGGCATCTAAATGTGATCCGGCATCTCTTGAACACAACTTACAGTCCTGAATGAGTGTCTTGATCCCTCCGAGAGCCTTTTCTGTCTCTTGAAGGTGATGATGAATTCTAATACCACCGACCAGGAGTGTCTGCTTCCACGCCCTGGAGAGAGAAAACTTATGAAAACACTTTAAAGGACTGTGTCTCCTCCTCAAACATGGTGACTGTTTATAATGCTGTAAATCTGATGAGGATTAGGCTGACTTTTAAAGCTTGTCCGTTTTGAATGGCCTCAGAAATATCTCGGGGAGTGCAGAAATATTTTTTCTGCTAGCTGGAGCTGCCTCTCTAATCCTTCTGGACATGACTTATTGAGGTTCTTCTCACTGTGATTTTCTATCCTTGGTAGGCCTGCAAGCAAAACATTCACACATTCTCCACAACCTCAAGTGGGATTTTCAGGTTTTTAAATGTATGTGCTGTGAGGAGGTTTTGTGAATTTGCCACTGATAGAATTTGAAAAAGGGCCGACATATGGAAAGGAAATGGGAAACTCAAGTGTAACTTGTGGTTTCTTAAGAGGTGGATAGAACTGGGACACCAGCTGCCTGGAAAAGCAGAAGGGGCTGTGCTGTTAGTGGTGAACATTAGCAATGGTACATAAAGAAACTTTGCAGGAATGTTCATGTTGTCCACAAAAAACTACTAATGATGAGACGTTTATCTGATTTATGGGGTAAATGCGTCCACAATGCCAGAAGAAGTGGCAACAAACCATGAAAACATGCAGGCCACCTGATACTACGCGAGGCTAATGCTAACACAGCAATAGAGCTGCAGATGTCAGCATTATTTTCAATTGGGCTTTTGTATATTCGGTTGATAGTGCAGGATTAATGGCTGTCAAGCAACCAAATCTTGTATTAGTTTGGGAAAATTCATGAAATACAGTTTAAGGTCTGTAAACACAAAGCTAAAGTTAGCTGAGATTAGCGTCATTGGTTGCACTGGTATGGACGATGTTTTCCATTTGTACATTGTAATCATGGCCGTTTTTTTTTTTTGGTCCGTTCCCATTTTCCATCACAAATTGGTCATTTCTTAGCACATTATTTAAATGACTGTAAACAGGAATGAAAATGTGGGCAGATATTTTGCATATTGAGCTGATTCTGTTTCAGAGTCATGATTTGGGCCTTAAAGCTACTAAAAGGTGGCTCCTATTTGGCTGTATCACTGCTTTTTGGCAGTTTACTGCTGCCTGGCACTGATTCACAGCAGGGAGGAAAGCTGCTCTGGTGGCCATGACAGGCTTCTTGGACAATGTTGATGCTCTGACAGCAAAAGCTTTGTTTCCAGTCATGTTTTGGCTGCACTTTTTGCACGAAATGCAATGCATAATGTTGGCTGTTCTACCACACCTTCCAAAGGTTAAGAATTACTAGTGTTGGTGGGTGGCGAGGCGCGACCGATGTGCATACAGAGACATTTTAGAGGGTTAGACAGTTGCTTTGTGTAACTACAATTTACAGATGTCCCCTAAATGTGTCACATGCAGACTATTGGTAGATGCCATATTACTAACGTTCCAACTTAGGGAAGCCTCTAGTCCCCATTCAGTTGCTGCAGCACAATTCAGAAAAGTGTGTGACCAAAAATAAGCTTGGAAAGAGGGAAATAACACACTCTAGAGTCAGATGAATCTCCTAAAACAGAGTGATTTTATCTGGACAGGCAACACATCTACAGAGACAGACAAACCTGCTAAAAATCAAGCGCACCAGTGTAGCCAATGAAAATGTTGGTCAGACTCTGGAACACCTAAAAGTATCTCTAATCATCACTAATTAACGTGCTATTTGTTCTAATGTGTACAAAAACTAATTGCAACAACGACAAGTCTCTAGTGATGTACTGGCATTTTCACAGTGACATTAAGAGACTACAGACGTAATTATTTCCTGGTATGACTTGCGGATGTATTAACAAGAACTGGATTCTAGACTTAAAGACGGTGCCCAGTCATTTCAGTAAACCTGTTGCACGAGCCAAAAACATGTGAATGCTTCCCAGTTTGCTTTTGCGTTGTACGGCCACCTGCACATGTGCATTGGTGAGTCCCTGATGGCATCTGTCCACAGACTTTACATTGACATTACACCGAGCAAATGAAAACTGATTTTTTTTTTTAAGTACTTGAAAAGTTTGCGAATATAAAAACTTCCACGGGTTACAAATTCACAGGTGTTGCTGTTTTTTTGTTAGCAATACTGCGAGTGACCACTTAGAAAATATGGCAGTAAAACTGGGCTACATGCCATCTCCAGGTCTCTTAATACATCCATCCATGACATTAACAGATATGCAATGCTTTTTTCACCATCCTCTCAACATTTTAGAGCTGTAACCATGGCAACTGTACACATCAAAGATGGGACAGCTGTAGCCTCAGATGGTATCACACAAAAATGAAAACTTCATTAAGTGGACTAAGCCACTAACTCAAATAAATTAAAGATTTATGCAGCATATAGAGCCCTCAGAGGTAGCACTTTCTGCTAAGTATCCCAAAATGCAATGTAATGCATTAATTAATTATAGATGTCAGGAGCTATGCGCCAAGACAATTATTTTCTAGTGTCTCAAATCTGAATTATTGCTCCCTATAAGAGAGTTAACTACTGAATTTATATTACACAGAAAGAGGTTAATTAGAGTGATTTAGGGCACAGCTTCAAATTGAACCGGACAGAAAGAGTCTGTCTTTAGTTTCTGTTGACCGCAACTGTGCTATAAACCATCAAATGGGTCAAATTTGACCAAAATTAATTAATATTTCCTTCAAATGACTCAAACTAAGAGCTAAATTAGGTACCATAATTAACAGAGCTTTGCAACCTCTGAGGATTTGAGATTCCATTTCCTCGTCCAGCAGCAAAACTGTACCAGAGCTTACTCAATGTTGCATCAACAGTCTGCGACTCCTCCAACGCCGCCAAGCGCCCCCCCCCCCGCCGCTAGGAAGAGCTAGCCAGCGCCAAGCCAACTGATGATGTGTCTGCATCATTACCCACATCTTGAGAGGCAACAGGCAGCAAACTCTTTACCTTTAGGCCTCGCCATTCATTGCCTCTTCCGCACAACTCAATTAGATGAATGTTGTTTATGGGCAGTTCTGGCCCATTGGAATGCCATTATTGCTCCCTCTGTCGAATTTGGTATTAGCCGCCCTTCAGTGATGCTGGTCTTCCAAATGTCATGGAGTTTATGACTTAGGAGTTAATTAACGAATGTTTGCAGATACTGAAGATGCAGTTGAGTAGCTCCAGTTTTTAAGGACAAGGAGATCCCCCCCCCAGTAACTTTTTACAGCCTTGTAGAACAACGTCACAGCTACTGTAATGGACGCTTGGTTTGGTCGGAAATCCGAAATTCTTACCTGATCTCAGTTGTCGATATCCGATACGTGGTTTTCTATCTGAAACAGGAGAACGTATAGGAGGAAAGTTAAAATCACAGATATGATATGGGCTTTTTAACTGCGGGTTGCATTTAATCTTTCTTTAAAGGTTGATGGCTGAAATACGCTCAATGAGAGCAGCTGTGCCAACGCCGCCCAACGCCCTTTGTGCTACATTATCGCAAGCGGTGATCAATGTGACCTTCAGGAAACAAATAAATCTCTTCCACCGCGTCTCTGAAAAATAATCTCCTCCATTAGCGAGGGCACAAAGCTTTCATCAAGGATAGCGTGGCCGTTCTCACCTACTTAATGGTTAATAAATATAGCATAATAAAGAAAGCATGGCCAGTGCACGGCCATGGTGCCTGGCTGAATGCAGATGAAGCTTTCATGTCACTGTGAGGGGCTCTATAGTTCAATTTACTGTTTTGAAAGCTGGATAATGTTGAAGCTCTAGCAGTGTTTTAAAGGCATTCAGACAACTGTCATTAAACTAAAATATTATTTCATGTTAAAAGGTCAGTCATTTGAAAGCCCCACCGTGGCAAAAACAGTAATTTAATCTTTTAGCTTAAATGCACCATTGGCATTTAGCTTTTCAAAGTAAAGGATGGAGAAAAAACACATCCTACAATAAAAAAAACGCATCCATTTTTCATTTTATTTTGTGTTTAGACAGTCTTCAACAGACAGAAATCGTTTTTTGAGCTGCAGTCCATTTTTCCATTGAAATCACTGGTGTAATAAATGTGCATCTAAGCCACAGTTGACTGAGATCAACTGTCTGATTGAATACAATCAATATGAGCTTTGTGGGAACCATCATGTCAGTAGAAAGACCGATGAACCCTGTTCCTAGGGTGAAATTAGAGTTGAAATGATTGGTCGATGAATTTCCTTGGTTACAGTTTCTCCATTGTGAGAGAATACAGTTTTCAGTAGAGGTTTTGGACTATTGATGATCACTTTGGACACTAGGAAATTATAAACCTCAGCGATTCATTTAGTTGATAAATCACAGATTGAACAAGGATTGACGAGTGAAGTTGCTGCTTAATTCATTAATCTCTTTGTAATCTCTGAATGCTGTTATTTGTTCAGCAGGGAAAAGCAATATGTGCACTCGAGCAGAAGAATTTTAACTGAAAATTGTCGATGTCTGTCCCTTGAAGTCTGAATTGGAACTTCAGAGCTGCCAAGATGAGACAAAAAACATAAAAATAAGCAGTCCTGGAAAGCACTGCCTTGATTTTTAGGTAGTTGGTTAAAGAAAACAAGCAATTCACAGAAAGCACACTGAGAATTTCATATGTTTTACACTAAATGATGATTTTTAACTGAATCTCATTGACAGACCAGCTTTTGTTGGCTGCTTTCTGACTGACCTTGTGAAAGAAAACCTCTCTACTGCTCTATATCCACCACTTCATGGCTGGATCCACACCAGTTCACGCCAAGTCCGATCTTAAACGCTCTCCTATGTGTCTTGAGGCCGCCGCTTTAATTATAGCCCAGTAAGTTTGTGTATGTGTGTGGGCCCGAGAAGAGCCTCGCTTCCACTGTTTCGGCCGGGGTCGACAGGGAGAAACTGTCAGTCCGGGCGCCCTCACCATTCACTCATGTGAAACCCCACTCTCTCAGATCTGTGGCCATGAATAATTCTGGAAAATTAGCTTTCAGAAGGCGAAGACTGTCTGCCCACTTGAGATCTCCCAAAGTGCCTCGCACTCTCCCTCCCTGTCAGCCCCTGTCAGCGGCTCCTCTCACCAGATGGTGGCTGCCCTCCTCGTCGAAGTCGTCCTCGCCTCCGTCAGTCATCTCGCCCGCCTCCACGTCCAGCGCCCCCTCACCGGCCTCCTCCCCGGAGTTTTCTGCCGTCTCCGACACTGACTCCTCATGCAGGGAGTCGCAGTTGTCCTCGTACTTTCTCTGAGCCTCTGAGGGGGGAGAAAAGAGGGCACGGAGAATGAAGTGTGATCAGAGTGTAGTTTTCTTTGGCAAAGTTTACTAGGCTGCCTTTTTCTGTTTCAAAAGTTGTGCAGACACATTAAAAACTGCTGGTCTCTAGAGGCCGTGCTGCTCTTCACTGTCAAGTAGACTGAAGTGGTTTGTCCTTAAAGAGTGACTTGCACTCTATATGCACTTTTTAAATGCATTTCTAAACCGTTATCTCTCCATTTTAACCTCTGTAGCTGTCTACAGCAGCTGGTAATTCAGCTGTCATGCATGTAAAACAGAAAATGCTCCAGAATTTCAACACACTTTGGGGAATAACTGTGCATTTGTGCCATGCAGCCAAAATGACCTTCACAGTGGGCTGCACTCCGAGGTCGTCCTGCAGCGTAGGGCATCTATAAAGACCTCTCCTACAAACTGAGCCAGCGTGGTGTTGACACCTGTCTGCCGTTATGACGGAGAGCTCCGCCGCTCTTATCTCCCACAATGTCACCAAGACTTATGGCCAGCGTGAGCTCCTAATTTCCCTCCCTCAGTGCTTCCTTTTTCCCCTATTCGTCCCCATCTAGCTCAGACCTCACCGCCCGTCTCTCACCAGATTCGACTCTCTGCTGCTTCTCAATCTTCTCCAGGCGTCCCAGCAAAGAGTCGATCTTCATCTTGATCTGAGTGAGCTCCCGTTTGATCGTCTGAAGCTGGTCCGTCTTCACTGCTGAGGCACAGAAAAGGCAGAAAAGAGTCGTCTTCACTGACGGCTGCTTTAAGCTCGTCCTAATTTTGCTCATTTTAATGGAGCACAGATTGTCTGCTGTCATCGCAGTTTTGAGCTTTTGGAAATCACAGCATCACTCTGAGTCACACTTTCCTCAGGGAAGAACATCTTTATCTGGCCAACTGAAAAGTTACCCAGCTAAAACTGTGGACCTGCTGCTTTCAATTTGAAGATTAGTGCACGGCTTACGCCCACCATGCTGTGCAGTGCTGCTCAAGTTTTACTCAGTGGTGCCAAATATCTGCACAAACTGTGTGCTATCTGTCTGTGTGTGCTGACATTAGAAGATTCTGTAAAGCATGGGGATATATATATATATATATATATATATATATATTTTAACACCTTAAGATAGTATCTGCTTGCTTGAGTGCATATAGTAAACTTGCTCACACTTACTGAAAATTGATCTTTCCCTGCTGTTGCTGTTGGACATTAAAAGCATTCAACCGGTGGATTTTATTAGGAAACTGCCACATGAAATAGGGTGTATTTGTATCTGTGCTGTTAGCTGATAAACCGGTAGCTCTTCTGCTGTATTTCTGATAAAGTAGTTTCCCAAGGAGTGAGAAGAACTCCAAGATGTCCAGTGTCAACTGAACATGCACCATGTCCAAGTATAAATGAACATTTATTTAAAAACTGCTTCTCTTCTGGAAAAAACTTACTGAAAAATAGCCACTTGTGATAAATTCACCAATAAACAACTGCTATTAAATCAATTCAAAATACATTAAAAAAGGCGAATGTGGGATAACATTGGTCGATTTGTTAGAATGCAGTGTCCCGGAATGGGTCGAGGAATACGACCAAGAGTCCTAAGTGTTGTTCCAGCCTCTAAAACCCCTAAAATTCAGTCTAATCAATCCATTTACGAAGTGCACAAAGTTCTTTTTCCATGCATTAACAGGTCAAAGCTGCAGAAGTAGGAAATGCACAACATCACATCTGGTTTTAATGTTGTAAACTTTTCACGAAAGCAGAACACTGCCGATTTGTCACATAGAACATAACTAAAATCTAAACGACAAATTTAAACTGCTTGTAAAAACCTATGTAACTCAGAGTAATGTTAAATTAACCATATTCATGTATTACAGCAGTTATTTTCGAATTCATGAGTGAGATCCTGAAAATTTCATGCACAGAAACCTGCAGATCCTTTGCAATTTCACAAACTGTTACGGCAAAAATTTGACTTTAAGTAGCCATGACAGTTTGTGACCAGTGGCTTGTACAAAACATATTATGTTTAAGGATCAACTGATATGGGTTTTTTGGGGGCTGATGCCAAACACTGGTCATCAAGATAGGCCGATAACTGATATCTGGTTGTTTGCCTGCTGTAGTTTGGTCTGCTGTTCATTTCTTTTTCCCCGAATCTTTCACTATTCTCAAATCAAATCTATTCTATTCTATCACTTTCATTGCCCACTAAGCTCCACTTCTTAAAGCATTATTAATTACTGTTTTCCAGACTCTGTTTCAAGTTAATCTGTGGCTGTCCGCTAACTTAGCCGCTAGCTGTTAGCTTAGAATTAGCCACTGTGAGAGTAGCTCATTTGTGGTGATGACTTGTGGTTCTTGCTCAGTTTTGAAGAGTATAGAGTGACAACAGACGGAGAGAGGAACCTGCAAGAGACCTGAAATAGCACATCTGATATATCAAAAATGGGCCAATAAAAATACTGATACCAATAACCAGAAATACATCAGCCACGATAATCTGTCTATACCTAATGATGCAGTATTTTTGTGTGTTCTGTTAAAGGGCAAAAATAAAATCTGATGATCAATACCTCTGTATTAAAACAACTGCAAAACCCCTCAAAATATCAGTGTCTTTCAGTCCTACGTTTGCATTTCCTACACTCACACTTGATCACTGCCCGACTAACAGACATAAGAGATAGTCGGCTCAATTTTCTCTCTCACAGCTTCTGTTTACCACCTTATGAATAATTGCTCTTCTCCTCCTGCTTTGCTTTGGCTCTCAGTGTTCACTCTACAATGCATTTCTGAGGTTGGGCTGAATGCAACACAACTGTATCATGTCAAAGTGTCAACCTTAATATGTCGCATCAAAATAATAGCTGCTGAAAATAACAAAAAAAAAAAAACCCAGATTCATATGAAGGACGTCACCATTAATTCAATCGGGTCCGTCTCACGGCTGCTGAAATGAGGGTGTACTCCTTAGCAGCTTGAACTGAGCAGATTAAAGAATTTAGACCATAAAGTAATAAGATAATCTTATTCCTTAACCCTCGGCAGCTGAAATGTGTCATCTTTCGAGAGGAAAGGGGAAGAACAGACAGCAGAAGTTGAGAAGAAAACATAAAATTCTCTTTGACACCTATCAGATTCTGTCAGCGCTGGCAAGAGGATGGATGAGCGTTCGGTAAACAAACCCACGAGTTCCTGTAAAGCTTCAGCTGGAAAAAAATCAGAGACGGGAGACATGCAGAAAAATCAAAACACTACTTGTCTGGTATCATGTCTGCATGTGGCTCTTTGAGTGAGTTTCTTTGATGTATATTTACACCCACACCACATCACATCACAATGCGGAGCCCCTCCAATGTCTGCGCGCCACTTTGTATGATCCAAACCGATGCATAAAACATACACATCTACATTTAGAGAAGATGTCAGTACGTGATAAAAAAAAATACTGACATATTACTTTGCAGTGAGCTACATTCCCCAAAAGGACATTTTAATCATTCACCAGAATTCGTGCTGAAAAACAGCACAACAGCTGGCCCCAGTAGGATCCGATGCATGATATTTGCCAATGCATGACTTCTTTAAAGTGGAGCAGGATGATTAATGTGACCATGGGAAAGAGAGGAAAAAGCGGCACATAATGGCACACGGAAGGCAATGCATTGGTAATATGGGTGCAGAAATCCCCAAGATCTACTCTGGTGTTGTTTTGCAAAGCAGCCATCAAGCTCAAATCCACAGGCAGGCAGAAAATCGACCTTTCTGGACGGGATAAAAGCGCTAACACATTGGATGCACAATCGTATCTGGATAGGGGACACACTGGAGTGTCACTATCTCTTTCTCTGTATCACCTGCCTCCATTTGTACAAACCAACATCCAAGAATAGACACACATATACGCTCACTTCCCCATGCCAACATTATCTGAGCTCGCTATGGGCAGCTTACTAGTCGTCCTTTGATGATAAGAAAGTGTGGAACAGTTTCTAATTTATCGGGGCCTCCAGGCCTTTTTCCTTTTGTGCTATCAGCTGCATAAGCTGCAGAGAGAAAACATACACACCCTAATCCAACATCGCTTCATCAACATAGCATCTTTAGATAGCCCCAGTTAAAGGAAAAGGGTTGAAAAAGGCTATTGTTATTTAATAAGCATTAGGGAAGATTTAGGGAATGAGTAATGAGGCTAATTTTAGGACTTCGTGATGAACCACGGACATTTTGTCTTGGGGATAGTGAGGATCTCTTGACTCACTGGTCTATGAAGATTAAAGTGGACAAAGAGTTTTGGGGCTGGTGGTGCCGATGTCAGACTCTTCCAGTCATTGAAAAGTTACCAGTTTGGACATAAGAACGCTGCAGGGATTTTGTTTTTTACCGCACAAATATTTTTGCCTGCTTTGCAAAACATACGTATTTGTATTTTCATTAAATACCCTAATCCTTCACCTTCAATGCTGTGAAACTGTACATTTAGTACTATATACGACTCATCTTGCAGTATACACCATTTGTCGTTTAAAAATTCAACCACATATTTATGTGTTTTCAATAAAACTGCCTTCAGCTCGCCAGTTCACACTCCTACGCGGAGCTAAATGCGGGTTGAGAGAGAGGTTTGCTAAATTATTTAGCGAGGTATTCGGTTAAACCCGCACCTAACTTTGACAAACTATTCAAAGCTTCACAATTCTAGCTGCGCTCATCATTTCAAAATCCCAATCTCACTGTAAAAGCAGTTTCTTACATTGTGTAAGATCTACGTACAAACAGAATAGGGAGCGGAGCGAAGCATTTGTTATTTATAATCCCAGCAAATGGTAAAAAGTGGGAAAATATCTTGCTTTGTCTGACCGACTGTCTAAAACACCAAGATTTTAGCTTGTCATTACAAAAGAGCAGGAAAGCAGAAGAAAATCTAACTTGAGCAGCTGGATACTGTGAAATCTACTATAAAAACATCAATCTGATTCATTTTCTGTTGATCAGATAACCAAATAATCAATGACAAGCTGAGGAGTAATAACGTTATTTGAAAGGAGATTGGTAGAGATGAAATATATTTTCCGTTTATTTTAGGTTTTTACAGTTGAGTGAAAGAAAGGAAGGAATGTCAGCCGTGAAATTTGACAATGAACTGTGAACCCTGTTTAGAATCCAACATGCATTCAAGAAATAGCTCTTAAAGCTACTTAAAGACACCTGAATCTATCAGAGAACTTTCTATGTCACTTGTATAGCACCTTGTCCCCCAAAAAACAGTCGTCTTTCACTGAGAAACATCCAACCAATCGTGGTAGAGCACTGCCTCAAGCATGGTGTCGTGAAACCATGCTCATAAATTGTCGGAAAAACACCTTTTAAACCTTATTTTGGGGCAAATTCACCAAAAACAAGCATTTTTTGTGAGATCTGACTGGTAATTTTAGACATGCGGTTGTAGCCTGCCCGTTGAAATGACAGTCTTTGCTCTGTTCCTTTTCATATAAATAGGGGTCTTCTCTAAGGGCTGCTGAATGGCAAGACATGCTCAGATACTGTGACTCATTCCCCAAAAAATCCGTGTAGCAGTTTCAGCCTTTTATTAATTGACTTAGCCAGCCCAAAAAAGTTAAAGCACTTCAACTGACAGTCTCAGAAGGTTTAGTGTGAAAACCCACATGTATCCATCTTCATGACCCTTGCATTTGATTGTTGTTTTGTTTTGCTTTTTTACCTCCCGAAAGTGAATTACAACCTACCCAAGTGGCCCAAACTGCCCACACTAACCCACCCTGTTGTTTGGACAAACTAACCTTATTTTGCTGCTCAATCTATCAAGGCCAAAGTCTATACAAACAGTGATTTTTCATGGTCCTGGCAGGGGCAAATTAGACTCCCGAACATACAGCCTCACTGCTTAGACAGAGAAGAGAATTCATTGACTCTGTCCAAAAAGAGGATGGGCTTTTTTTTTTTTCTTTTTCTCACCGCCTTTCTGTGTAATACCAACTGCAGCTGGGTCCTCCTGACAGACCCCACCAAGCTGCTCGCGCTGATAACACTGGCCTAGACAGGCAACAATGAAACAAACACTGTAACCAATTACACAGGCTACGGATAGAGACTAACATTTAGGAAAACACAGCTGACCACAGCTCCACAGAGATCTCCCACCCCCCAGCCGAATCGCACATTAATTACATTTAGGACGCTATAATGCATCACCGGCTAATCAGAGGACCAAATGAGATCCAGATGGATGCCGGGCGACAGGAATAGCGCTGTTTGCTGAATGGGTGCAGCTCGGAAAGCTCGGATTATATTTGTGTTTGCGATTTAGTGTTTTGCTCTACATTACAGTGTGGCTTGTTCTGAGCTGCTGGAGTGAATTAAATAGCTTTTTATAGTGGCGCGGTGCAAGTAGCACAGCCGAATTATGCCGCCGTCGCCTTTTTCTCTCATGGTTTTGGAGATTTGCATTAAGCCTTCGGTTTTTCAAGGGAAAAAAAAGGGGGGGACAGAATGCCATTAGCGTAATTAGGCCGTGTTCTTTTGCGAAATAAATATAAAAATAAAAATAAATCTAATAAAAGTCAAATCAGAGCACTCCGGTGTAAACACAAGGCAAGTAAAAAAGCACCTTCTTGTACGTACGTTTGACCCCGGAGGAGGAGGATGATGTGGGAGGTCTGGAGGAGGAAGAGGAGGAAGAGGAGGAGGTTTTCATGGGGAAGGAGGTCTTCCCGCGGCGGGAGGAAGGAGTGAGCACCCTGGAGCGCTTCAGGGGGATCACAGCTCTGGGTGGGGGGGCCACTCTGCCATGGTAGTCAAAGAGCCTAAAGAGAAGAAAAACCTCGAATATCACACTTCACTTCTTGCACATCTTTCTATAATTCACCGCCATTTATAAGAGGCCCTGGAGCATTGAAAAAAAGTCCATCTACTGGAGGTAAAAGGTTTTTCACTTTATCTCACTATTGCCTCTTTCTAAAGCCTGTTCCCGGTATTGTATTTCAAGACAGATTTGCTGCGGATTCATCTCGCTTCTTCCTCTCAAACGGCACACATAAAACAAAGGGCGGACACTTTGGTTTGTATTTAGTATCCTTCTTTCTACACGGCTATCGAGGTCATTACATGCGTGAAAATAATCCCTTCATATATCCGCTAAAAGGGAGGAGGATGAAGAGAAGAAGGCGCTAAATGTCAAACGATGGCGTCTGCTTTGACTGTTGTGTGTTGTGTGGGCTCTCAACAAGTTTGACATTTAGAAAAATAGAAAAATGTCTCCGCAGATGAGCACTCTGATCACTGGCGGACAAATGAGAGAGAAAACAAGTGTTCCTCCATCAGCACGTTCGTGATGCACGCTCGATCTGTCCAGCCCGTTTTGACAAGTTGACTTCTTCAAGGTACCTCTGCGGGAAGGTTACGGAATTAAATCTGACAAGCGAGACTCTTAATGAGGGCGAGTCAATCAAAATCTTCTCTATTGACCAGTCACTGAACCCTTTCCCTGAGCAGATACTGTCTGCTCGCAGCTTAGCAATTATTATTACAGCAGAACAGGCCCGGAAAGCTTCGCATTTGTGTTGACACGGTGAGCGTGAGGTTGCAGTAAGAACAATATTCTGCATTTTAGCCTTTTACAAATGTAAAGCACAGGAGGAAAAGCATAACCAAGGGATTAAACAGTGGTTTGTGCTCGAATAAAACCCCAAAACATCAGCATGTTCAGCTTAGTCACTACAGTAGCAACAATTTTAAATAGAAATCTGGAAAAATAAAGCAAAAAAATCTAAAATAAAAGTGATTCTACCTACATGTTATTGTTTTTAAGCTGTTATCACTGCAGCATTCTGCACCGAAATCTACCGCCAATTCCCAAAACTTTGTATGTAGGCTGTTGTGCAGACTGTGGAAGTATAAATAGAGGGAATCCAAACACTGGCATGAAGTCACTCCAGTGTATTTTGAGATAAAAAATAGAACTTAAACAGTTCAGTTAAATTTACCTTCACTTTAACTTTTATTCACTTATAACAAAACCGAATGAGAAGGTGCATCCGTTGGCAAACAGTGTTTATCAGTGATTGTTTGTTTATGCCCATTTAAAGCTCCTGCTCACTGAACACAGACAGACGAGACAGATTTCAGCGTTTTACTGACTCTCCTTGGGGAAAATGTTAAAGCATCTACCCCAGAAGTCACCAGATTTATCACTAGGCACTTTATTGACATATAAATTTTAAATAAGGTGCGAAAAGTGCCTTAAAAGTTCCCAAACCTGGCATGAAAATCGCTGCACCCAGGGCCAAGCAGCAGAGCATTACCTAACTACATTAGTTTGTGGGGTTACAACCAGTTCATGCTGTTTCCCGACTGTGAGGAAAATGGTCCTGGAATCAGTTTAGGGTAAAGTTAGCAGCTCTGTGCTGCCATTTATTGGATTTAAGTTTACACTTCAGAAATCACTGCCAGGGGTGTCCTGTCAGGTTCTCCTCATCCCACACCTTCATCTCTTGTAATAATTTAGAAATCAAAGCAACTGTGTCACCCAAAGAGCCAGACAAGTTAGAAGAAAATTATTGAATCTTGAAGTTTTTCTTGTCTTATTTACAAAACTAGTGAAGGATACAGAAGTTCATAATTTTAATTTTCTTGAGTTAATTTAGTAAAAATGTTTATAGGTCAATATATAATTGAGGGACTTTTGAAGTCCATGGGATAGATCTTGCATACATTTTTATTAAAAGTAAAAAAGATGCTTTTATGTTCATTATGATCATGTTTTTATAAATTCCATAATTATTTATTAAGAAAACAATCACTTATTAAAAGAAATGACTGGATATCACTAAAATGTCAACTAACTAAACGTCTGAATTGAATAACAACCACCTTCTAATTAGCTAAACTATAATAAAATAAGCTTATTAAAAATAGTTTGATTGTGTTCTTTGTATCAAGTTGAGATAATTATGACATATTTCTTTTTTGGCAACATATCAAATTTTCTATGGAAAATAACAAATTATATCGGTGTCTGACAAATCCCTTTCAACTAAGTTACCCATTACAAAAACACTTCTCAAGGAAGTGTGTTAACTCCAGATCACATGACCTGCTCCACATGATGTCATTTCCTCCTGAAGAAAAGACTGGAAGACTCCAAGGCTTTCTGAGTTATTTAATATAAATTAATGTGCGAGTCAATGTGGATTTATTGCATGCCAATAGGTTTACTACAATATATTTATAAATAACTTTAAATTTCAATTGTACTCAATTGTATAGATAATATTTAGAAGAATCTTTCTGTACAAATACCATGTGGTGTTTGGTTATAGGCGGCCATGTTTATTTTAGGCCTGAAAGCAGCAAAAAATGTGACCTATGATACAAAAACTCCTGCAATTACAGTGTTTACAGAGTTGTGTCAACAAATCACATAATAAAATCATTTTGAAATACACTGCATATTACATATTTAAATAGTTGTTTGCATTTATAGTTATCTCAGTCCGATCCTTTCATGATTCTGATTGGTCACGGTGGTCACATGAGAATCAGAATGAGGAAGTGTTGTTGTTATTACGAGGCTGGACAGTAAAATTACAGTGCTGAAGCTTTTCACCTCCTTAGAAAAGTGATCCAACCACCACACATTAAACCCACACATTACACTATGATTAATTAAGCCTGCAATGCAACAGAAGAACAATGTTTCTTTTTTTTCTACAACATGGACAAAGAACTGGTCTGAAACAATGGCTAGTTTTAGTCTGTAACATATGAGCCTTAACGTATTTATTTGGCCTACTGATTGAAGTATTTTAGACAACAATAGGAATTTAAATACTAAATCTGCCACCGTTCACTATGCGGTGTGAGAACGCTCAACAGGTGTTACAACACTAACTAATGTGGGCAGGCCCTCACTAACAGACAATAGTTTCCTTAAATACCTAATCTGACTGCATAAAACCAACTCAATAATGTGCACAAATGTGAAGGATACATACCTGCTGTAGAAGTCATCCCTGTAGTACTCGTAATCAAATTCATATCCACTATGAAAGAGACAGAAGGGGGAGGAGAGGGAGACGAGAGGAGACGGGGAGGAAGAGATAAGGAAGGGGGATGGATTGTATTAAAAGGAGCCATTTTAGATCTGTCAAAAGTAAGCGGATCAAACTCAAGCTGCTTTGACTTGAACGGACACGGTCTAGTTTATGCCTAAAGCTCATCGCAGGTTAAGCAGCAGCGAGCCTTCGCCACACTGGCATGCACAGATCAACAAGGATCAACAAAAAAGTTTTGGAGGGCAAATACAGTCAGAAAATGAAAGGAAGGAGGGGAGGGAAAAAAAAAAGAGAAAAACATCTTTTCTTAGACCCGAGAGAGGAAAATCAATGCTGCACGCTCAGGACGGCAACTGATTTAGAATTCAGGGAGACGAATAAAATAAAGAGAAGAGGCGAAAAGAAGGGGCTGTTCTGAAATGCTGCCGTTCTCAGAGGAATTTTAATTAGGATTAATGTATTACTATTTCAATTTAGAAGAGTATGGTGTTGGTTTTTTTGCCTCTCCTGTTCTTCTTTCATGATTACCATATTACATCCTGCACGTTTCCAGCTGCAGCTATAAAATGCAAATGAGGTTTTATAATAACACAATGCACAAAGCAATAAATTAGTAAAGTGAGATGTGTAATGAAACAAACCAACAATTGAGAAAGGAGTAAATTGGCGGTAATATAAACTTTGCCAATGGACGGCCGTTGAGAGGACACAGGAAAGTGTCCCGGTGAATAAGAAAGCACATCTAGACCTCTGTCACATTAAGACTGCAGTAAACAAGCGCTGCTTTGATCTGTTTGTGACCAGGAGCTGTGTACAGGCCCGAAAATCAGGGTCATGCTTAATGAAGCTTATACAACAGCATCTCCTTTGAGCTTTCCAGTCTTGGGCTGAATAAACTCCAGTCAACACATGGAAATGAATTTAAAAAAAAGAATTAAAAACTCAATTAGAAATTCAAGGTTTAAAAAAGAAAAAAAAAACACATGCATAATAGGAAATCTCATACTATGAATATTACGGTGCATTTACATCAGCAGCAGCAGGTATGTGGAAGATGGTTAATATTTATGAGCTGCACCTCTGCATGTATAGCAGAAAAAAGGGCAAATTTTACCTGTAAACAGCTGAGAGCGGCCGTTTGGAGCCGGCTTTAGGCCTGTAGGGCTTCGGCTCACCGGCCATGTTTATGTCTGTAAGAACACAGAGAAAAACAAATCGCTTGTCAGTCACGACATTGATAAACGCTTCATCAATAATGCAACAGAAAAGATCTCCGGGTGACACTTTATTCAGCAGTATATAAAAACTCTAGATGGGATAAAACACAGTATAATTCGCTACAATGTAGTTGTAAGCATCTGCTGTAATTGAAATACCCAACTCTGACCACCGGCAGGTTTAAAAGGCACGTTAGTTTTTAATAAATCACCCAAACTGCACCATTTATCAGAGGCAGAAACTGAACAAATTAGAGATGTCTCAATCAGGTTTTTTTTTGGCCCCAGTCTAATTTAAGACTTTTATCATTTAGTATGTGCTGTAATGAGTGGTAATCTGATGCTATTTTCCAAATAATAAACACTGTATTTCATTTTAGCTCTAGAACCTGATTGCACCACCAGATGTTTAATACTGTAGCAACCAGAGGAGGCAAACAGATCTGTGTTAGATAGCATTGTGGGAGTTTAGCTGGTAAAGGGGCACCATGACTAAGTCTCCTGTGACACTTAATGACTTCCAGCGAGCATAAATATGCTGGGATCAAGTAGGACAGCTGCAGTTCCTGTGGCATATGCTCTTATGGACTTTACTATGCACCCATGGCCTTAAACAACAATATTAGTTCAGGATAAATATCCAGTGTGATGAATTTAAATGAAAAAGAACTGATAATTGATTGATAATGCTGGTTTTTATTCAAATTTATGAGCTTTGGTGACAAAGTGTGAACAAAGGCAAGCAAAGAACTGGGTTCAGGCTCATGCCGATTTTAATCGAGATTGTCGCAAAACAAAAATACATAAATCGTTCTATTTTACACTTTACAATTGGCAATGAGCTACACATCCGATGGTGCATCTGACAACTTAACCAAACATAAGCTTAAAATCTTGATGTACTCACAATTACGATATTCTACATTTCATGTAAAAGTTTGTCAAAAATAAAATATTTTAAAACAGCAACACAAGTCTGTGAAAAAGACTGATAGAATGCACCTTAACAGATCAGATCAACACAGGGTCAATGGCTTTTCTGTCACTACAGACACCTAATTTACTTGTTTTTTTTAAATGAATCCCTACGAGAAACATTTGACAACTGCTCAACCTGTAATTCTACAGCATTCAGCTGTGATTAAATACCACAATTACATACAAGTTACACAAGATTCAAATCTTTAGGGCCTCTGTTTGCTTCCATATAGGAAAGCAAAACTATGTTAACTTTAACATCAGAATCAGCCGGTAAAAGCTTTAAAATAAAAAGCTTTGGCACGTTTTACATATGAGTTGAAGTATTTTTCCGTCTAGGGAATGTGTACATTTGAAAAGCAATGTTCTTCCAATCTGCCACTGTGTTATCGTGATAGGAGTAGGTAGAATAATATGCTAATTTTTACACAGGAGAGACTTGATTTATACAGTTATGTGGACAAAATATGTACATTTACCGCTACTGGCAGTGGAATTGGTCTCAGATGAGTTTCAAAATAAAGTATTTTATATTGAGCCTCTCTACTTTCATACAAAATGTTACACCAATGTAAACATACAGAATAGAAATGCATTTAATGAAATATTGAGTAAATCCTTATTGTAATTATAAACTGCATATTTTCTCCTGCTGTATTAGGAAATTACTTATTGTACTTATTTTATTATTTAGTCATTTATGCATTCATAAACACCCTCCACAACAAGAAAGTAGTTTATAATTAGTAGCTAATAAATGTTTTTGTAACCGTATTCTAAGAATTCATGTTCATGTGTGAAATTACATGTGAGTAGACTTAAATTACACACTATTATCAGCTTTTCTTATCTGTTTATGCACCAGCTGTGGATGATTCAGTGATTTATTTTCAACAAATACATTTAGAAATGCCTAAAAATGTCCCTTTATCTGCTCACAACTGCATTACAGTAATTGGAACAGAGAGGTTAAGAAAGTGTTACCAATGTAACTCCATTATGAATACATGAATATCCACTACTTTATATTATAATACGATATGAGGGGCATCACAGGAATTCAGTCAACCCCAGTGCTTCCTGCTGTGCAGCGTAGCCTAAATTACGGTAAAAGCCAAAAACTGTGCCACTGAAAGCCAAACAACTTTCCTTCTTCAAAAAATTCCTCACACAGAGCGACGGTTCATGATGGCAGTGATGGCGCCGCATGCAGTTCAAAGCGGCGCCGGAACGCAAGGAAGCAGAAAAGTACTACTTCATAATAAAGAGTAAAATAACGATTCAAGCTGTTCGGGAACTCTGTCCTATTTCCGACGCAAAAACTGAACTTTCCAGGCGACATTTCAGAAAGCAGAAGACAAAGCTGCACTACTGTAGGACACATTCTCTAAAGTCGAGGTGCACTGCCAGAGCCAATTTTCTACAGGCAAGACTGGAGACCTTGCTACGGTGCACTGGAAAGATTACAAAATGAAATTCTTCTTTCAAGGCAGGGGAGAATCCTTGAAAACATAAAAACAACAACAAAAAAGAATAAGCATATAAAGAAAAACTCAAACAAAAGCTGGATGCTGGGAGAGCTTTGATTTATAGCCGGCTGTTGGTTTCACTGTATATATATAAAAAAAGTTACCATCAGGTGCAGAGTTTTGTGTTCCAGCCAGTCAGTGATGCAGAATTTTTCATATCGCTATCTGTGCTTTGCCAAGGGTGTTGCAAGGTCCTCGTATTTTGTGCAGTCTGAGTGGCTTCTGGGAGAGAAGCCAGTTGGTCAAAATCAGCACCAAAGTATAGCACTAGAAAGGAAAACAGTCCAGTAACTTTACGGCTGCAGACATGAGGCTGCATTCCTGAGGTCAGAATCGCACTTTTAACTGAGATTTAGTTCAAAGAGTAGCTTCCTCAGCCTTGTCTAAGGTCATTTAGAAGCAATGCGATATTATTCTAATCAAAATGAATAAACAACACGAGGGAGGTTGAAGGAAATGGATCACTGGAGGCAAAAAATAAAAGAATTTTCCACATAGTCTGACGAAACCCAGTACAAAATCCCATCATCTCCTTTTTTAATATTGCAGCGGCACACTAGAAAAGCCATTTCATAACTGGCAGGATACAAGTTTAAGACCAGGAGACAATATACCAATCAACAAGGTGCCCTTGAGAGAATAAACCCAGCCCTCCTTCCCTCTAAATAAGCGCCTCGGGTAAGTGCCTGGTAGGTGCACAGATCACTTTAAAGGCACTTTCTGACAAATTGTTGTTTCTCGCCATGTTCTCGCTATGATTCCGTCCCTTCCAGCTACACACATCTGCTTTAATAATTCATGCATCCCCATCGCCTTCACCACCACCGACACCAAACAAAGTGGAAGCACCCTCAATCCCCGGGAGTGGAATCGCAATGGGGTGAAAATAAGCTGCTGGCAAACTCTTAGCTCCTTCTCCCAGTGGCTACTCTCATGAGAAATAGGATTAAACCCTGGTCTGTTTGTATACTACCTACTTAGACATGCTAAAACACTGAGGTGTTTTATTTCTTCCTCCACACAGAGCTGCATGAGCAAATGAGTGTGTGCATACTTGACAGAGGATGTTGGGACTGACAATGCTGCTGACTTAGGAGATAATTACGGTTTTGCTCATTAACCTGATGGTTTACCCACACAGATATCAGGATCGAACCTTTAATTAGTCCACAGCAGCCAGACTAAATATAATTGGCATCCAAAAACCTAAAAAAAAAGTCCCTCACATCCTCTAATTTTATGAAGCACATTTTATAACCAATATGGTTTATACACAGGGCAGTCAGAACCTTGCTGTGCTGCTCTGGCAGGAGGCTGGAAGAGCCTTTAGCTCACTTTGACGGAAGCTGTCAGGAAGTCTGGTTCAAGAGTTGAGGCTGTTGGAGCAATCAACACCACATTTTCAGCCTGGTGAGACTTGGCTCGGCTCAGAGCTAAAAACGATTAGGTGTTCAATCAACTGGAAACTGACATAAAGGCTTGACTGAAGATTAATGGGCTCACATTTTAAATCATCGATTATATGTTTAAGTCACTTTTTAAAGGGTAAAGGCTAAACCTCTGCTGTTACCAGCCTCTTAAATGCGAGTATATTCTCAGTTTTACACCACTGTAACTCTAACACCCCTATATTTTGGGCTATTAGTGGAATAAAAAACAAAAATAGGTTGGCACTACTACACATTATTCAGACGTTTTCAGATGTAACAATGAAGAAAATGGTTATCTAGCTGTCAGTAGTTGTAACTCTATTAAAGCTTTAAAATATGATACCCATGTAAAAGTGTGATCAGGTCCAGGATATTCCCTCCTGTCTATTACCTAATTAGTAGATAATCTAAACAGGGGTCAGACTCAATACATATATAAATGGTAGATGCAATGAAAAATGGTGCATCTGCTGTTTGCTGCTTTTTGAATTTTAATACATGCCCGCTGAAATGGGTCACCTCCTATATAAAGAACTGTGGAAAACCCTGCAGTTTCTCAGCTCTCTCATTTTTGGTTGTTACATTTCTTAAAAAGGGAAATAGCATGTTATATATAATACATTTACAAGGGCAAAACACATTATCTTGCTACAGACTAATGTTCAGTTGTTCCTGGCATTCATGACGCCCTCAGTTTGACATCTACCACCCACCTAAACATTATTTCAGACCAAGCACACACGTAAGATGGCAAAAGCAGTCCTCTATAGCAGCAATTCCCGACCACCGGGCCGCGAAACGGTACAGGGCTGCATAGAAAGAATAAAAAACTTCAATTTTTCATTTAATTTCCAGCAGAGTTCTATTTACTAGATCGTCTTCCGTCACTTCCATCTGTGCTTGTTTCCTGCAGTTGACTCATTAAATGAAGCCGTCAATCTAACCACTGCCAAAATTAATAACAAGAAAATGTCTCTGGAGAGCTTCTTTGAAAAGAGGGAGAGGCTCAGACAGACAGAAGAAAAAGTAAATACATATTTAGCAGTAAAAAGTAATTCTATTTGTTTAGGACACTTTAAAAAATATATATACAGATTTTAGGGCTATATTGTGCATCCAATATCCAGATATATCTGGATGCCCTACAGCACCACCAAAAGGCAAAAAATGCTCAGGAAATGTTAGAGGAACATGACCAAGAGCTGAATGTGCAGTTGAAATTATATTAAAATGCAAAAGTACTTCGCATTTTTGGTCAAAGGTATTGAGTAACCACATTTCACAGTTCCTGCAGCTTCGGTACATCCACCTTTAAAAAAAACAACTATTTCAGCAGGGGACCCCATGAACAGCATTAAAGTATGTATGTTTTCATACTTCCTCACTTCTATTTGTGTGAAGTGGGCCTGAGAGCAACTAATTGCCATCCATGCTGCTCAGGATCATTTCTGATTGCACTTTCAGCAGAACACTTTGTGTCTGTGCAGCACTAAAAACTCATTTCGGTCTATGACTGACATGTTCTCTGCACTGGGGACCAAAACCTTCATTTTTTGTCAGTTATAGTTCTGGTTTTTTCCCCATTGGCTTCTACTGTCGGCCAGCTTTCTTGCTCAATCCGAGGCAGCTGGGGATGGAGGTGGAGCTGTCCGTGGTGCTGAACGAGTTACAAAGTATTGTTGGAGTTGTGTTGCACCGCTCGGTCTCGGCAGAGAATGAAACAATGAAAAAAAAGAGAAGGGCTCGACCTCGCTGCTGTGTGAATGTACACATGATGCAATTTGAATTTTTGCGGCACCGAAATGATTTATAGATACGCTCGCCTCCGACTTCCAATCTCTCAGAGAGGGAGGAGGGTGTCTGTTTGTCTGTAGATACTGAAACAAGCAACAACCCTGCGTATAAAATAAATATTTAAGGCAACGGTGTTATTGGTCGTGGAATCGTGAGAGAAACAAGGTTCTGGAGGTAAACTCAGGTGGAAAGTCAGGGGCACGAAGTCTAAGTAATCACTGAAGACAGACCTGTGTTCCACTGTCAAGAAAACAAGCATCCGTGACTCCCTGAGGAAGCTGCCCGTGTGTTTTATTTGTCTCATTTGCTACCTTACATCTCTGTCTCCCCCAGACTCCTCTTGCTCATGCCTACTGTTCTGCCCTCGGCCTCACCCTATCCCTCAATGTCTCTCCCTCTGTCTACATCCCCCCTCCTCTCCCTCCATCACCTTCCCTTTCCCTCGCACAAGACGATATCGAACCCACCTCACCATTCGTCACTCCATCTCACGTCCCATTTTTCTTTCCCGTGTCTCTGCGTGCCGAGGAAGCTCATTATGAGACATTTCAGTGCCGAGCATCACCTGTGGGGCCTTTCTCTATTTGACACCTGTGCTGCCAACGAGAGCTTTGCAAGTCTTATTTCTCTCCCCTCCCCTCCTTTCATTAGCGAGGGATGAATAACAGCAGAACGATGGAAGAAGAGGCTTTGAATAAATCAGAGCCATAAACTGAGCCATATGGCAACATATTGCACGGGAATCACTGGAAATGAGAAAGTACTCCTGTGAAAATTGACAGGATCCAAAAAAACATTAAGTCGTGTGAGGACGCGGGGAACAGGAGGACACCCTTACAGTCCTGGAAGGAATATGAATGAGCTACTGGACTGGGCACAAAATCTGCCGGTCCTGTTGAAGCCACAACAAATCAGACTCTGCTTTCTCGCTCTCTATTTCCTCCTGAAAGAGACAGTCCACCCTCTCTATTCCTTCTTCAAACAGGGAGGGGGAAAAAAACCCAGCTAATAGCCCGAGGCTTCAGAGGAAGAGCTAACAGGCACGGGGAGCCGGGGTCAGCACAAGGTCAGGAAGAAAGACAGATTGTGCCTCGGTGAGCCAACAAACCTTTTTGTATTAGTGGGGGGAGAGTATCAGAAGATTGGCAGATTCCTGAAAATCTATTTCTTCTGCCAGAACTCTGCACTATCGGGATAATGAATCACTCAGCTCTCAATAGCTCATTTTGCAAAGGGCTTTCTTTAAAATGCATGGATAAAGACTATTGTCTCAACATCAATCAGCATAATCAGCCCTAATTCCCATAAACTAACATTTAAACTATACTACTCATCAAAATTACACCCTCAATGATATTTACAGCCAGAGCAGAAATTTGGTGAAAGCTCCTTCAGCCAAAATATTACAGTGACTCAACCCCTCGCTCTGAATTACACTCACTGCATGGCCAAAAACGCACCAGAAGGAGCAATTTGCATGTCAAACTACGTTGTATTTATACCAAATTTCTCCTCACCAGTCACAGAAACCGCAGCAACCAAAACACAGCTGATTTTGTTGGTTTTCTTTTGCAGCAAATGACCTGTTTGGACACCTGCTGCGGTGGAGCACAGAAGCTGTAATTGAAGGAAACAACGATTGATGAGTCAGTTATTACATCTGTGGGCCTGAAAGTAAACGCCGGAGATTCAGACTTTTCTTTAAAGACATCAAACTCCTCGCAAACTTAACATTTACTTACTTCTGTAGCTTTTTCTGGACTAGATATGATGCGTGTCTGAAAGAATATCTTGACAGAGACAATATTTTTGGCATAACTGGGCCTTAAAAGAACATTTTCCAATGCTGTTGATGTGCAATGCAGCTACAAAGTGGGCATCCAGAGTTAAGTAAAGCTCTTGTTCATGTTACATGTTAGTTGGAGGACGTCCAGGACTTCAGCTGGCATCAAAGTGTGCCAACAGAACCACTGGTACAAACGATTAGAGCTCTATTAGACAGAAAAACAAAACAGAGATTTGTTGATACAGATTTAAAGGTTTAAGCTTGTGCACAAGAGGAAAGCATCTCCCAAGGTACATTCACTTAAAAAGCATCCAATAATTAAGATTAAAATGCTGCTAATGACAAGCACGAGCTAATGATTCCACTTTTAAGAGGAAGACTAAGAGATTATAGCCATGCTGCGGCGTTGTCGTGCTTAATGTTGAGCTAAATGGCGATGCCAGGCTCACAATGACAATGATTACATGCTTCGTTGCCATCGTAGTCGCGTTAGCATGCTATCAGTGGCTAATTGGCACCCAAAAAAAGCACAGATGAGGCTGATCCTTGAACATGAACTAAATTAGAATGATGGCATCATAAACAGATTACAGTTGATCTCGGGTGAGGCGTGTAATGTTGCTCCAAACGTCACATCACAGACGCATAAATGCATTCCCTTCACCGCCTGCATTTATGCGAAAACATGGAAGAATCAGAGAACATTTATTCTGAAACACTGTTGTACCGTTGCTCACAGAGGCAACGATACCTTTGACAGGTGCAGGCCTTTTTTCGTCAGCACTGGGTGATTTTGGACTCTCAAAAAATGAATTATGAGCTCATACAGCTACTGAATCTTTGGTGGGAAATGTAATTATCCCTGCCACGGACACACGGACACACACACACACACACACACACACACACACACACACACACACACACACACACACACACACACACACACACACACACACACACACAGCATTGTGATCTCAGTCAGCAGAAGCCAGAAGGAGAAAGGAGGAAGGAGTCTAATATTATTATTATTAGCATTATTAATATTATAAGTAAGCTGTGAGACACTAGGTAATGTTAACTAGGTCATTTTGTCTGATGAAGTTTGTATTCTTGTTCTCAATCAGCTTCCAAATAAATTGCCAAGAACACAAATGTTTTGAATATGCAGAATGTTCAGAATATCAACACAAACAATCATACAAGCCTTTTAAATCCAGAAATGTACATTTACATGACAGGTAGCACATTTAAAGAGATGACTTTGCCCAAATAAAAGGCACAAAAAAGGACAGAAGAGCAAATCCTGCCTATATGTGCGTTGACTCAGCAGGGATGATACAAAATGAGAAGAGTAGATATACAGGAGAATAAATATTTGAAGGCAATACAAAGCACCTGAGGGCTTCTCTGCGCTACATTCCATTAGATTTTGAGTTGCCACCTGGTGTCTGAATTCTGTGCTTTTCTCTTTTTAGACAAACAAAGATGTCTGAACCATAAATCGATGCAGAAAATGGGGAAAAAAATGGCACCAAAAAAATTCACCAGAATGCAAGAAATTAAATGTTTGTCACCCAATAAGAGCTTCATCCAGGCAGAAATCAGGGAAAATATCCTCTGGGAACCATGAATGACTGCAAGTAAGAGTTGGTACACATAGACATTTCACTGAAGATATAAAAATTTGACCAGCTGGTGATGCCAGTAGAAACTGACCCTCTGGAAACACCCAATAAGACCCATATCTATGCACAAATCAAAGGATCATCAGCATCAATACAAGACTCCATGCCAATAATATTTAATTAATAGATGTTGCACTGAACATATAGGAAAGCAGTCATCAATAGGTGACCAAATTTATTAGGCTTCATCCTCTAGAGACAGGAGTCTTTACAAAATGTAATGCCATTTCAGCATTAGTTGCTGACAGGCTTTCAGTAGAATCGTAGTCGAGCACTGACACACCAGCATTACCATTTACAGAGCACCGATGTGACAAAAATACATTACAATCTGCAGCTTTCAATTCACTGTGGGCTGCATGAATTTTCTGTGTTTTGGCACCAACCGCTGTGGCAAAGTATTTCGAGTGTGCGAGGGCACCGATTTGGAGACTTTTCCATAGCAACAGTGACCAAGGCTCACGGGTACTTGTATTTGGAGCAGCCAAACTAATGTGAATGACAAGATTCCTCAGAGGCAAAGCTCAAATAATGATATGAAAATGACAGCAGGGACATAAACCCGCAGTATTGCGATATTATCCATCACCCACAGTACAAATTTCACTTTATGCTTTGTCATTCTGCCCTCAGGATCAAGTCTGCGATATTAAATTTATCCGGCTGTGTCTAACCTACCACCCTGCTGCCATCAAGGCATGAAAAGCCCTTTTCTCCTCTGTATTGCCTAAAAAGCTTTGGTGTCGCCGTTTTGAGTCATTTTGCACATCTGCAGTGCAGCTGATTGACTGCAATAAACTCCCATTCAGTAGGTATCAGCGAGGACCTTCAAGGAATGAGAAATGTGCTCTTTTCTTTAAAAAAAAAAAAATGAGAAAAGAATTCCCCACAGAAGAGGCCCGACGGTTCTTCATCACATTTGTCACTTCTTCTCCTTGCGTACTTTCATTTCGCTCTCGTCGTCTTGCGAAAACCGCCAACTGTCTATTTGATGAGATAAACATAAAATGCCGAGGCGAGAAAGAGGAAGAGCGAGAGAGCAGGACGCATTGGGAGCTGCCGATCATCTCCTCGCGGAACGAGAAACTCCGGCGCATATCTTCCCCAATGACTTAATTAATTGAACAAAGTAACTAATCTTGCAAATTGTTCCTCGGCAGGAGCGACATGAGCAAAGACAAAGAGCGTGAAGGGGGCTGAATAAGGCAGGTGATGGACGTGCAGAGGGGACAGGTAGGGGGTGTGGGCGAATTCATCGCTGCACCAGATTTAGTTTGGCTGCCTTTGACAAGAACTCCTCGCTGAATTGCAAACCTGGACCGGTTTGCGAGGACGGCAGGGGGTCTGAAATGAGGAATTTGCTGCATCGAATACTTAAAACGGCACATCATGACCTGCAGGCGAGAGGCCCTGGCTGGCGTGTGCACCGAAAAACTGCAGATGTTGCTTTCATCTCTGCTTTTCTTTTCAAGGATTATTAATAATGCTAGAGGTAGAAACTGACAACTTAATTGACACATTTCCACAACCAAACATCCTCAATATAATCTGACAGTTTTGGATTTTCACAAAAAGACCTTCATTCAGAATCAAACCTCACATTTTCATTCACAAAATCTTATATTCGGTGCCGTCCTTCAGGGTCACGAGTCATCACTAACCTCCTGCTCTATCAACGCCGAGGACATGTTAAGAACTGGGAGGGAAAGCAGCTTGTTTAACGACACCTCTCGACGACAGGCGGGCTGCCATTGTGGAAGGGTGTTGTCTAATTACAGGGGAAGAAAAAGAGTGACGAGGAGACGGAGCGGCTATCTGCATATCAAAGGTTCTGTTCGAGGAACCTTTGAAGATCAGACATCAAACGGGGCTATTCAGGAAAACCAGGAATCAAAGTTCAAGGTGAGGTAATGTGGGGCGCTACATTTCACTGCTTGGATTCCAAATTGCAGTTGACAAAGTGCATTCTTTCACATTGTATTAGGTTAAAATTTAACACTTACTCTCACATGCCACGAAAGAATAAAGCGTTTTCTTTCTCTACTATCTGAAAAAGCTTGTTTTTTTTGATGGAACTGTGCATGAAAGCATTAATATCATAGGGAAAAAAATGCACCAGACGTACCAGATTTACCCACTAGCTAATTTCCATGCATCTACACCTGGTTGCACAGCTTCTAAGGCATTGTGAACAATGTTAAAAATCAATGAGCAGAACGTGCTGAAAGGAAATATTGAATATTAATGCGACTCCAACCGGTCGAGGCAGATGGCCGCCTTCCCTGAGCCTGGTTCTGTCTGTGGTGTACTTTTCCCTCTCTGTTTTATTTATTTCTTTTGGTTCCTTCCCTCTGTGGCCAACTGCTTGCTCACAGGGAATCCAAAGGCAGCTTTGGATTGTTGGGTTCTCTGCTCTCTGTTTAAAATTCATAATGTCTTCACTTCACCGTGTTGAGCCGTTCAAAAGTTTGGGCTCACCCAGACGATTTCATGTTTTCCATGAAAATTCACACTTTTATTCATGCGTTAGCATAACTGCACAAGGGCTTTCTAATCCTCAATTAGCCTTTTAACACCACTAGCTAACACAATGTAGCATTAGAACACAGGAGTGATGGTTGCTGGAAATGTTCCTCTGTACCCCTATGGAGGTATTCTATTAAAAAAAGAATCACCTGTTTCCAGCTAGAATAGTCATTTACCACATTGATAATGATGTAATGTTACCTGCATTGAAAAAAAACTGCTTTTCTTTCAAAAATAAAGACATTTCTAAGTGACCTCAAACCATTGAATGATAATGCATGTTGTGAATCTTCGCTATATAAAGAAAATTGAATTGAATTAATAAAGTGGATTTGCCAAAAGCAGGCGCTCATTCATGTCATGGGATTTTATCCACTATGAACTTCTCAATTCATTCTCCAAGATTTATACTAGTTTTGCGATGAATAAGTACTTCAGACGTGAAATGAAAGCAGAAAACTGCAGTTACTTTAGGCATGTTTGTCACTGACGATAGATAACTATTTGGTTCTGAACTGCTGGTTAAATAAAACAAGAAATTTGCAGATGTCATCTTGGCCTCTGGGAGAGGATCACGGCCATCGTTTATTTTTCACGACATTTTATAAACAGAACAAATAAATAATGAATGAAGAGCAGATTAATCGATGGCTGCACCCTCGACATGAAGAAAAAATAAAACTATCGTTACGTTGATTCAGCTATGCTCTGTGCATCACCATTTTCACTTAGAAGTGTATTTCAAAAATACGAATGAAATTAAAATTCCAAGCCACTCATTCATGAAATTGTACAAAGTCTGAATCGTCACAGCTTTCAAGGTGACACAAGCTTGTGTATTTTTGAAGCTACAAATATCATTTTTCCCCCCTCAAGACAACATGGTAGTATCCTAGAAGGGAGAAGTGAAGAATTCAGTACATAACAACAGAGTATTTCAAAGTTGAATGCTTTTCTAACACACAGAATAAGCAAATGTTTAGCCTCATATAGACACCCTAAAGAATAAATAAATGATTATTTTTTCTGCAAAATTGCTATTTTTTTCACAACTAAAAAGCAAAGAATCTTAAAAATCCTGTGAATCTGCGATTGGTTGCTGACAAAGTTCTGTAAAAATGCTCACTAACATGGTTTCAGCTCTATTTCTGCGTTGTATGAATTTTTTACTACCTCCACTCTCTTGTGCCAGTGCCTCCACAATCACAGTCCACTTCCTTTCCACTCTACAATACACATCAGTGTTCACTAAACACCCATTTTATTACATACGACTGGAAAACATCTCTGTGAACATCCCATTACAAACGGAAGCATCTCTTCCTCTGCAGACGCTCGAGTGTGACTTTCAGCCTGCTGCCCTGCCTCGGTGCTTCTCTTTCTGCAGCTGCACGTCCCAAAGTCCTGGGGAGGATGAGCTCATAATCCCCCAGCCCCCTTCGGGCACCGGCAGAACAGATAAAGGCATGGCATTGGTTTGAGATCACATCCCTCTGTGTGACCTGTAAACCCAGCGAGCCGTCTCACACAAGTCAACAACGATGCACTTCAAAAAGCGGACGATTCGGGCCGCTGGACAGATGAGCACGGCGCGACGAGGGAGCTCAGCGGTGGAGCGGAGCGAGACATGAAAACAAACACCGGGCGTTTAGTTGTGAACGCACGAACAAGTGTTTCCTCGGAGAAACGGCGACGACAGCCGTTGATAATCAGGTTATCAGCGCTGACTTTCCTAACGGACTGGAAATAGGCTTTGAACCGAGAACAGAAATCTTTGGCTTGCTTTAAAATTCCCACTCAAGACAGCTCATTTTAAATGGGAAAAAAAAGAGAATCACTGATTGGGGGGGGGGGGGGGGGGGGGATTGACAGGCGTATTGGTGGCCTACATGCATGGAAATGTGATGTAATTCTGCACTCGCCTTTCAAAACCCATGTCACTCATCCCTGCGTATAGTTGCATGAGCGAGGCAAGTGTTGTAGGAAGAGAGAAAGTGTGAGACGCTACAAGTCCCCTAATTATTTCAGTGTGCTTGCCATGACACTTGACAGACAGTAATTTCACTATTCGTCAGACCAGCTGCAGCCGTATCCGTCGACTGTGCACATTAGAGCCAATATTAACACCCGCCTTTCACCAAAGCCTGTTGCTCTAAATATTCGGCTTCTTCACACTAAAAACAAACATAAAAAAAGCCATTCTGCAGCATGTTCCATCCTCCTGCACACAAAGATGTGGATAATAAGATGTCATTTACTGGTGAGTGTTGGTGTTTTCGCTGTAACGTCAGCGCTCGGTACATGTGCAGAAGTGTCACTGAATGCTTGTCTTTCTGTCACGCTGATTGGCGCCTCTCCTGGCGACAGTCCAAGCAGCCTTTGCTCGACTAAACGCGAGGCGGTTGTTGCCGGTGGGAGAGACGAGGACTCTTGGGGAGCGACATCTTGTGACAACTCTGTCACTTTATTTCATCATCGATAGGGGAGTCTCATTAGGTCCTCTCTGACAGATAAAATCGCATTTCCCGGAGAGAGTGGAGGGTGACACGGCTGCTTGTCCGTACAGAAAAAAACAAAAATAGCGTGGAGGCACAGCTGTTGAATTTTTAAACTGTTGCAACTACATCTTAGGTAGCAACTAAAGTATCTGGAACGGATTATATTCTGTAATTGCTTGTGATTTATTCAAGAGAAGCAGAGCGGCAGACTCCAACAGCTCCACCAAGGATTGTGTTGCGCATGATTTGTATTCCTTCCCATGGACATGCAAACTGAAAATTCTGGGCAAAATGGAGCTAAGCTGAAAAGGAGTCTATTCTGGAAGGCAGAAAAACTCTCCCTCGTGCGCACACACAAACACAGCTGCCCTTGACACATGGCTTGAAATACATGGAGGGCATCTGACAGAAGATGTAACAGCCTGCCGTGCTCTTTCCCCCTCCTTCCACCATCAGCGACGCAGCACGACATACGGCCCAAAAGTAACATCTGCAGACACATTCGTCCGTCATGCGCTGCAGCCTTCAATCATGGCAAGGAATGGCAACTGAGGCAACATCTCGGGGCAAGACACAAGGGGAAAGGAGGTTTCTTTGTGGGATCAATCTTCATTTCCATGTATTAGGCCTCAAAGTTTACCTGTTCCCTCAAGCAACATTCGCTACGCATACATAAAAGCACCTTCAAAAGCACTGCAGCGTATGTAACAGGGACAATGAGCAGGTACAACTGCCCACCAAGTCTCGTATCGTCAGACCATTCCACAGCAAAGAATGGTCTGACTGCACCTCAGTATCATGCTGTTAAAGAGGGAAAAACACACTTGAAACCAATTACAATCTAACTGGGCGGAGGTAAGTGAACCACATAGAGATGGTGTCCTCTCAGAATAGCGGGAATGTTTTGGTGGAACATTTGCATACAAGAAGGCCAGAACTGTCATTAAAATAGCACAGAAAAAAAATTAGCAATGCTGGGTTACCTCATAAATAAGTCCTCGGCAAAACTTAACGTTTTTAGTGTGGTAGGTTGTTAGCCTTAAGGGATGAAGGAGATTTAGATGTTTTGGGATTTTGGTAAGAGGGACAAAGCGGAAGGGGAACAAAATTGCTTAAAAATGTGCAGCTAATATGTCCTGCAATCTGGTTTTCTACGCGCTATAAAAAGGATAAAATGAGTCGATTCTGAGTTCTACATTTGACCAATTATCCGTCTGGCGGTTTATTGTATCCAATATTCATCACTTTTCCAATTGTCCGGATAGTTTAAAATTCTTCTTGAACTATTTCCGGATAAAATAAATGTATTTTAAAATGTGCTACTACCTCTCTTTTGTTTGTAGTCAACATTCTTTGGTCTCGAGCAAAGTCTTGCCCACAGCACTATCTGACTGTTTCAGTGTCATGAGCTATAGCCTACGCAGTTAGAGTCTTTTTGTTCTAAAGGAAATTTCAGCAACGTTTTCAGCAAGAGGTTTTGCTTTAGTCCTCAGAATGTTCCTCTTACAGTCCTCGTAAAGTACTCTAGAGGCGCTGTACAAATGTTCTTCTTAAAATATTCGCTGAATGTTGCATTGCTTTCCCTGTTGTCACGCAACGCTGTGGGAATGTTTCATGGAAGAATGTTCTACAATGCGTTTCCCTCAACATCTGCAAAACATCCTCACAATGAGGCCTCGATCACACTTTGAAAACGTTTTTTGAATGCTGGTTTGAAAATGATTTTCTTTTGTTGCCATGTAACATAATCAGAAAACATCCTTCAAACATTATCTGAACATTCCAATTAAAACACAAGGCCTTGATGGACATTTAACGTCATGGGAACTTTATTTGAAATGAGAAATAATTTAAACTGTTCTTTGAGCATTAGTTTAAAATGTTCTATTTAAAACATTATTAGAACTTGTAGGTAATATTAACCAATGTTGTGGGAACGTTCTCTGCTTGCTGAAGGACAGATGTGGGAAAATCCTGTTTAATTTAACATTTCAATGGAATTTTGTGTTGGGGTTTGTCTTGTCTACACATCAGTAGAAAGATTTTCGGTTTTACAGCAAATTTCTTGATCAATTGGCATCAGTCTGAAAAAGCACTGAAATAAACCACTTCGGTCGACACCTGCTCTGTCCAGACATTATGACAGAGATGAATAGGCTGGAGAGGACGCCGACAGAAGAAGATAAAGGAAAGAAAAAGAGAGTGCGGCCGAACAAAAGGCTGGCCAAGAGTAAATCTCAGAGAGCTGCGTGAAATAAAATGCAGCAATACAGACACCGAGCTGGCCTTCTCGCTGACGGACTAGTCAGTCATAATAACCGGCTTATTATGTCTCATGTTGTTATTGATGCCTGAGCTGTCATGTCGGTGGTTTTACAAATTCATGCTGTCCTTCTTCAGTGACAATCATGCGCTTGGCCTCATGCTATGATGCTCCTTCACAGGTTTACATCTACGAGAGCAAACCGGAAATAGAACATCACCATGTAATGTGCAATAACTGAGAAAAAAAATGGAGTTAGACATTATCTCCGGATTGTTCAGCCCTAGTTAGCAAGGTAGCTAGCATCTCAGTGGAAAGAGATTGCATCTGTTAACAATGGCTTCTACTATCTGTTGAAACTGTGTGGGAATTACATTTCTTTCCCACTTCTACTTGTGGCTACGATTAAAAAAAGCTAACTCTTCTGTTTCTGCTAACAGTAAAATCGCCTGTTTGTACTTTGATGATGATTTTGCGTTTTCTTGTAGGCCTTTTGCTGTTTCAACTTTGAGACGAGCAGAATTTATTGTGCAAGAATCTTGCAGTTACCACTTGTGGCCAAGGGGGCACTGTTGCTACAGTTTGGCAAAAACGACTTACTGTTGCTTTAAATATTTTGCCTGCAAATCCAGACTTACGAGGAAGAAGCTGAGGGGTTTTCTTTTCCAAATTCAATTAATAACAATAAGCGACATGATTAAAACCCTCACAGACACTTTCTTTTAATAAAGCAGGAAGAACAAATGCATAATTTCCCAATGAAAAGGGGTGACTTTTGCACATCTTTACTTGATTAATACACGAGCACTGACAAAAGCTTTCACATTTACTACTTACAGAGTACGTTTCAAAGTCACAGCTGCTGCCAAGAAATAAATAATAAATCGCTATAGTCTCCAACTAACTCCAAAGTTCCACCTACACAAACGTCTTCACAGTTACATGTCACTCACACATCATCCCATGCTGAATCTGCAGTTATGCTTGCTCTAAAAAAATAAACCCACACCAATGGATCTGCAAAAAAAAAAGAAAGAAGCACAACACACCTTGAAGGAGCTTATTTCTATTCATCAGTGCATCACAGCATTTTTTTTAAAGTCTTTGAGCCTCGTTTTTTGAGGTTCTGCAGAAGTGTCTGCAAGTATAGAGACTGCATATGTGGTTTTCTCATTTTAGGATCATCAGGTTTTCTGTTTATCGTCCACCAAAACTCCAAAGTAAAACATTCTACAGAAACATCTCATGAAGCTACATGTAAAAAGGCTACATCTCCACCAGGAACTGTCTCAGGTTTTCTATCTTACATCCACTCCCATCCAGTAGCACAGTAAAACCCTCCATTCTGTAGTCCATAGCTGCTGGCAGTCTCTCACCGTCTCTTTGGCCTAATAGCTGGCAGACGAAGTTCAGAACAAGCTTCTAAAGAAGCTCTTCACCAATATCGTCCTCTGCACAGATCTACATGCTCTTCTACTCTTTTTGTTGGGGAGCATCTGGGCTCCTTTCCCTCTCGTGCTGCCTCTATACGAGCCGGCTGTAAATCCACAAACTCGTGCAGCTGGATCTATTTCCAGCCCATGCAGTGCACAATTTAGATTTCTTTTGTCGAAGAGAGAAAAACACCAACTTCTCTTTTTCTAAAGCGAGCACAAAGCAGCACCTTTAAACCCTTTATCTCTCTCTACAGAGACAGGCAGCGGAGTCATGGCACACCTTGTGGAATATTGTGACAAGGGCAGGTGCCAACTGGTAATTTGCAAACCACTGATTTTACACATCTTACTTCCTCGTGACAGCTCTCCAATTTCTTGACTGTGGCAGAAATGCTCTGCATATGCACAGAGTGTGGTATCAGCGCTTGAAATATCATTCGCTTTAGGACAGGATTTATAATACCATTCCTGACATACTATTATAGGGCTGCTCCTGTTAAGATAGTCTATAAAAATGACATTTTTTGGGCCCATAGCACAAATATATTCACTTTACCATCACATTAGATGCACAAACCTGTCAATTTATCACAATTTTGAAGCTTAATCTTCATAATTACCGACATTTTGGCTTAAAAAAACACAAAAAAATGAAGATAGTTTAACATTTCTTATACCTCAAATGTTATATTTGAGGCATAACATTGTTATACCTCAAATATTTGCCTCTGTCACCTCATGAATACAGTAATTAAAGGACAATGTGAATTCACTGCAGAGATATTTGAATATGTAAAGCACCAGTAGGGCAAGTTTCACATAAAAAATGCACTTTTCTTCTTCTTCTTTTTTTCTTTTTAGAGGACAACTGGTGTTTATTGCAACTCCTAAAGGAATAAAACTGTAATGTGAGCTGAACCCAATTTTTCGTTATAAGTCAAACACAAATCATGATAATGTATGCCAACTTGAGCAGAATGAATATATTACAAGAGACAACAGAGCAGGTGCGGGGATGGCTTTTTCAGAACTAACAGCTTAATGGAAAAAATAAAATAAAAGAAGGAAAAAATTCCAACCAGTGCGCAGCAGGTGACTCGGGTTCCCATTAGTTGAGCATCATAAGATTCATAATAAAACAACACGCAAGGAAATGTATGATAAAAGCTCACAGACAAACATTTAACCTTAAAATTGTGTAATGAAAACGCAAATTACTGCTACTTAAATAGGCCCCGATTGCATTCTGCATGAATCACGACTTAGAATTTGCAAGTTGGTATTTTTATGCAAAGCGCAGGACGACATCTGCATAAAGAAAAGAGAGGGGGAAAAATGTCCTCGGTGGATCATGAAGCCCCTTAAAAAATGCTGCTGCTGCTGTGCAAACTTACATCGATGGTTGCGACGCTTCCTCTTGTACATGGTCATAATGTATGGGTCCAGCTTTGCGCTCTTTTTGCGGACACTTACAGGCGACAGGGAGCGTCAAAAAAAACCTCCGGCGTGCTGCTGAGACTTTCTGACTGGGAATAAATTAGACCCTCAGACGGAGAATTGGAGGCACTTCTTGAGAGAGGACCGTACCAAAGCTAGAGTCTGGAGAGGGGGGTGCATGGGGGGGCAGTCTCGTCCAAACGCAGCAGCAGCAGGAGCAGAGCCAATCACAATGCGAGGAAATTAGGCGGAAACAACCGGAGAATAGAAGGAAAATAAATATAAATTCATCAGAAAAAAGCGTGGAGGCTAATTCTGATCATATCTACCTTCCTTTTTGTTTGGACTCACCCCAGCAAGCATGGGATGTTCACACAACATCACCTGCAAGTTCTCATAATGTTTAAAAAAAAAAATAAAGGATGTTTGAAGGGTGTTCCTCATTTCAAAATAAAGAAGTTAAAAGCCAGTTAAGACATGATATAAAATTGGAATCGAAACACAAAGCTCTATTGAAATGCTTTTGCTCATTTGTGAAAAGTATTTCAGAATAAAAGAGGATTTTTAAAAAACATTTTTTCCATCAGTGTTGAAACCAAACAAGCAGGAAATATTCCCACAACATTGGTTAATATTATATACAAGTTCTCATAATGTTTTAAAGAAACTAATAATCAAAGGATGTTTAGAGGTTGTTCCTAATTTCAAAATGAAGAGGTTGAAAGTCAGTTAAGACAAAATGCTTAATTGGATTTTTTTTTATTGTTAATGTATCCAGCTTTGCTTTATTGAAATGTTTTTATTCATCTATGAACAATATTTCAAAATAAGAGGATTTTTCAACATTTGTCCTTCAGTGTTGATACCCAACAAGCAGGAAATGGTCCCACAACATTGGTTAATATTACATACAAGTTCCAATTATGATTTCAAGAAAACATTTTAAATTTCAAAGGACATTTCTCGCTTCAGCTCATGTTCCTATGAGGTTAAAAGATAGATCATGTTTGAAAGATATCAGAATATAGTAGAAAAGACAAACATTTGTGCACCAACATTTAAAAAATGCTTTTAAGATGCTATTACGGTCTTAAATGTTTTCTTTTTATTGTGTTTATCTTTCTTTGTTTCTTTCTTTTTTATAGAACGCCCCTGTAATGTGATGCATTAACAATGATGGAACATTTTTCCTGCAATATCCAGAAGATGCTTGTGTTGATGTTTTTAACATCGTAGAACATTCTTCCATAAAATGTTGCCCAGATGTTACATATAAAAGAAGAACTCTCTCAGACAAACATTCAGAAAATGTTAACAAGGTGTTCTCAAGGTCTTTGAGGATTTCTTAATTTTCTTTCCTTTCTTTTCTTTTTTAATGGAACATTGCTGTATTGTGATATATTACCAAGAGTAGAGCATTTTGCCATCAATATTCTGAGGATGCTTTAAAAATGTTACAGCTATTAAGAGTACACATTACAGAACATTCGACCAGAAAATGTCTCACAAGTCAACATTTACAAGCCAAAACCTGAATGTTTTTAAAAATTCTATTCTTTCATAGCTGCATACACATCATTATCAGCCAATTATGTGTCTGTTTATTGGAAAAGAATATTCATTAAATACAAAAAGAGCCTCTTTCAAGAGGAACCTCTTCAGACAGTCGGTCCCGGAGAGCATCAAAGGGTTTTCAGGTTGTTGATGAGCAGATTCAGACTATTGATCTCCACTTTTGTAGAAGCTGACCTGCTTTGATAGCACTGGGTTGGTGATGGGTTTTTGTGATACTAAAGAGAAATACGACACAAATCTGCAGGATAACGGTGCAGTGCTTTCTGGAGGATGTGTGCTGGATACAGATAACAGGTGGGAAATGTATTAGTGGTTAAATATCGCAAATTTGTACCATAAGAATAACAATATATAGCAGGAATTTGAGCATTTTTACAACATGGCAAGGTTTAAAATCAGCTACAACTAACAAAGATTTTTATTAATCTGTTGATTATTTTATCCAATAATCAATTAGATGTCCTTAAACCTCTTGTTTTGTCCACCAGGATTAAATAAACCAGATAATATTTCAGTTAAAAGGTTGGAACCAAAGGATTTGGAATTGTTTTTTCTTTTACAAAAAGTACTCAAATTAATTAATTGATTATCAGAATAATTGACAATTAATCGTTGCAGGTCTGTTAAAGGGTGAATTTGCTTAATTTAAGTCTAATAAAACTAAGATTGAATGTAATGTCTAGTAAGTATATTATTTGCTCTGTTAGCTGGATGTATTAGCATGCAAACATTTCCTAATTAGCAGCGAATACTAAATACAGCTGTTTCTTTACAACATTATGTCATATAACAAAGTTTGGGACACATTCAGATGTTGACCTAATAATGGTTCCACCTGGGGGGGATAAGAACACGTGTACCAAATGTCATTGCAAACTGTTGGCCAGTTGACATTATTTTCTCAAAAAAAACAGAAATGTCACCCCAATAGTGGCACTGCAGGGTAAAGTTAGTTGACCACTAGTACGGTTCATCCTCTGGGGCACCATATGTGCACATTTTCAATCCATAGATATTTCATTCTGGACCAAACTGGTGAAGTGAGCTGATTAACAGCATGCTAGAATACAAAATGAGTTGGCACCGTGTCCTCCAAGAGTATTTTTCTCGCTTACTATTCTTCAGAAACGCTTCAAATTTATTTAGACTTCCTGCTGGGAATCATTTAATTGGCATTCATTCACAGTAGGTGCCATTTCCAACTCTGAAAAAAAGACCAAAACGCTCCTGTGTGTGACCTTCATCGTGACAAACGCCTCCTCATTCAAGCACTGAAACATCCGTTTTAAACCACAAGAAGGTGTTTCCTCTCAGCAGCTAACCAGAACTCTTCGCTGTAATGCTCCATCTGATTATTTTTCCTCTTTTTGGTGCGCATACAGTGACACTGGCATAAAAATAATATTCCACTCTCTCTGCAACCTCTGGGCATACTTGAGAAAAGGTGCATCTCATCTTACTTGCAAAGGGGATCGTGTTGCTAAGGAGACAAGGATATGGAAGCAGGATGGATGTTGATTTTGTGCGATTTATTCCACTATATTACATTATTGTTGTGTGGGTTGAATAACAACTCCTTTTCTGTCTTTTTTTTTGGCCCGAGATGAATTGTGCGGTGGAAACAAACAACTCCGGAAGCCGAGTGCATTGGAAGTAGCAGGGATTCAATCAATACCGGCCTCCACCGAAACCGCTGCTGCTCTCACATGCTACAGAATGACAAATGGTCTTCTTTATAGTTTTACTTTTAAAACTTGGGAAAGATGGAATTCCTCAAAGTGAATTTCTTCTTGTGTGTGAAAATGGCCAAATCGAATAAATCAATACAGAGGAGAGGATTACGGATTCAAGCGCAGGGCTGTAGGTCAAAGTCATTCGTTGAAAACAGAAACCTCTAGCGGTGTGGAAACTTTCTCACATTGTGCTCATTGCATTTTAAAGAGTGTTTTTGTGGATGAAAACAAGCACCAAAGAGGGTTATAAGCGCGCTACGTTGAATAGCAACCAGGGATGAGGCAAAAGTGTACAAGAAAGTGTAGCAGGGACATCTGCTGTTCATGATGGATTAATACAACAAACAGCCAGAATACAATAGGAACCATGTGGCAGAAAATCACCACAATCGATACTTTTTAGTCTGTATTCATGTCATTTTCACATTGAATCACTCTAGATCACTCATTTGATATTTATTTTTAGCTTTTTGATAAAAATCTATTATAATATTTAAGAAATATGTTTGTTTTAAATTAAATTCTCACATGTAAAACAGGCTTTTACAGTGGTTTGGTTAGTGGAAAGAGCATAACTTGTTTTCTCATGTTTCCAGCTGGATTATTGCTGTCATTAAAATAAAAAAAAGAAAAGAAATTATGCTAATCACAAAGCTAGTTCCCTAATTTAGTACATTTTGTAAATATTTTATTAAAGATAGGTTATATTTAAGAAATATGCACATTTTAAATGAAATTTTCATATGTAAAAGAGGCTTTTGCAGCTATTTGGTGAATAAAAAAAGGCCAAACTCCATTTGTCATTATGTTTCCAGTTGGATTCTTGAAGCCAGTTTGATTAAAAATCGATTTAACAAAGCTAGATCACTTATCTATTACATACTTTTATACTTTTCATGAAAAAGTAGATTATTATATTTACAAAGCAGGTGTATTTTACTTTAAATTCCCATATGTAAAACAGGTTTTTGCAGCCATTTGGTTAGTAAAAAAAAAAAAAGGGCATAACTCCATTTCTCAGGATGTTTCCAGATCGATTCTTGCAGTCAGGTTGGTAAAAAGATATATGAAATTCTAAGTAACCACGCTCATTCCTTCATTTAATACATATGCTTTTGCATTTAGCATTTTTATTAAAAATATGTTATCATATTTAGGAAATATGTATATTTTGAATGAAATTAGCATAAATAAAACTGGATTTTGCAGCTATTTGGTAAGTGGAAAGGTCATTCATTCGTTTCTCAGGGTGTCTGCAGCTTGATTGTTCCGTTTAAGTTGGGAAAACGAGGGTTTATACTGATTAACAAGGCTGGATGTCTTGAAGCAAACTAATACAATTACCTTCCAGCTAATTTCTTTGGTTCTACGGCATATTTTGGTCCCTAAAAGTCATTTTCAAAAGGACACAGTGGAGCATTTAGCAGCTAAAGAATCAGATGCTTCTTGCAGATTAAAACCTTCACTAGAGAACCGAATATTGGACTTACATTCATCTCATGACCAGAAACATGACTGCAAATGGATACTAATGACGGTTTGCTGCTTGCAATAAGTTTGTGCTATTCGGGGTAATTGGTTAAACCTTGATTTTGGATCCAAGCATTGCACTGTTCCCAATATTTTTTGTTTAAGAAAGGACAAAAACCTCCATATTCGCATCTTCCCAGAGGGCCACAGTGCTGCCAAACCTCCACGGTGATCCATCTCTGCTGATATTAAATCACAGCCACTGTTATTTCCCTTGCCATGCTGCACCGAGGGGCTGATTAAAAAAAAACACTTAAACTAATTCCATAACAGGTGGGGGAAGTTTTTCTGGGGGAAGACTGATACAATTACCAGCAACTGAGACCTGAGATGTGGCAAGAAGAATGCATCATGCATTACCCCCTTTATAAGACACAAAGAGCTCCGTTGCATATGTACATGCATCAAGCTAATCTAAAGTGCTCTGCATTCTCTGCCAAATCTCGACTGGCATTTGAAACACACAGCCTGTTAACAAATGACCCTCATTTATGGCTGAGATGGAGGGAGGCGGAGGACGCCCAGGGGGGAGATTTTCTACATGATGGATATAAATCTGCTCAAGCCATCACATCTCATTGGCCCATGACTTACAGCCCCTCTTAGCTCATTAGACAGCCACTGCTTTTGGCACTGAGTAATTGCAAACGTATCTAGTGTGTCAACTGCTGCAACTGCTTGGCCGTCTATGACAGCAAATTATGTCTGTGTGCTAATACTGAGCTTACAGTGTGTTACTATGCTAACACTACTACGGTTAGCTTGTCTGTGAAGCATTTGGTAACATGGATTTTTACGGAAAGTTGCAAAAATAAAGATTATAATCAGTATTAGTCCAATGTCAGGTGTAGCTAATGGATGAATGTGTGATTATTATTACTGCAAAGCCTGAACAGCTCATTTGTTTGGATTTTGTCCAGTTCAGGAAACCCGTGTCAAGCTTAAGGCCCTGCAAAATACAAAGAAAAACAAGAATACACACCAATAACAGCACAGATAAACTCCCTCAGGCTGTTTTTTTTTTTGTACGTTCATGATGAAATGACACATTTTTGCCTTGCTAAGAGTGTTGCTTTGTATACATTTCGAGACTTCCTCACTTTCCTTCTGCAAATTCGCGCATACAGATTAGCCTCCTTTACTCAAAGGGCCACTGTGCTCAGAGGGGGATTTTAAATACGCGAGGATTAATACAGAATTATTGGCAGCGAGATATCCTTAGCGAAACTGATAGCACAAGCTTTTGCAAGGAGAAAGCAGGCATCCGATGACGCACGTGTTGCACAAAGTTACTCTGTTTTAAAACCTCTGCAAGCAAAAGAAAACTACAGGAAACGTCTCAGCTGGTTTTCAACGAGAGCGTCTCTTTGCTTCAAGTGCCAAAATCTGGGAAGGAAAATTGCACACTCTAGTGGAGAGCAAACAGCACGACGACTGGATGGTTGCAGAATTAAAAGGGACATCTACCTCTGAGCTAAAAATACATGTCGTCTCCGTATTGTGTGTGCCTTTGTGTGTCTTCTGTGGCTCGACATCAGACAGACAGACCGCAGTAACGATATCATACAGACAACTGCAAACAGATCTGATGAGAGCAGCCGTGGTGATTTCACATGCATGAGTGCAAGTTTTCCTATCCGGCTGATTAAACCCTGCATTTAAATAAAGCTGCCTCGGATGCTGCGTCTCACAGTAATTAGCGTCAGTGGGCCCACTCGGAGAATTTGTTGCTGAATGTTTTGCTGTAATTTTCAATTTGAGGAGATATCTGTCTACGCTGCTGTCTGAAATCAAAGGACTGGTATGACATAAATTCTGGGGGAGGATTTAGCTTTGTTATAATTTGCTTTGTGTTTTTATTTTCAAGGAATCATGAATTATTCATTTATGGGTGCATTGTTCTTTCCTCCTGAACGGTCAGCGGATTCTATCTCATCACGCTCTGAACATATGAATTTATAACTTTGCAGTCTGAGGAGATAATTGTCTGGGTCTAAAGTCACACCATGAATAGTGCAGTTTAAAATCTGTGCAGATTTTGAAGTTTATTTTGGGCACAACGCCATTTTTATCCATCCATTTACAATTTTTCCTTTCAATTTCGCATCATGAGATTAGAATCTGGGAAAAACGTGGCTGCTGGGTTGATTCAGAAATTTCATAAATTGGTGGAGTCCCCGGCTAGAGACACATCTTTGAACTTGCTGTTTGAAGACAGTTGGATCAGATCACACAAAAATCAAAAGCATGTAGAAACGCATTTAGAGAAAAACCCGAAGGCCTCTTGCTGTGAGGTCACACCAGCGTCTGACAGATCAATATCTCAAAAATAAGACACGAAAATGATCCCATGAAACCAGTTTGCTGCTAAATGTTTTCGAAAATATCATCTGCAGTGACATCTTTTTAATGAGCTGATCTGTCCTTGACCAAGCCTCTGAATTCCAAAATTCGATACCTTTTTTTGTTTGAAATTGAGGGATTATTTTTAAAAGCTTTTCTCCAGCAAAAGCGTTTCACTGTACCTTCATTTAATCAAACATAGATTAATCTTTTCATACACTACACATGATTTACATTTATCTAGCCCGCATCCTCTCAAGTAAAACCATATTTGCTTTTCATTTAGACTCTCATCTGCATTATCCCCTTTCTTTCTGCCTCCTTCCTTCCTCCTATTTCCATCACTCACTCAGTTTTGTCTTTTCTTCTGCTTCTCTTTCTCTCTCCATCTGTCAGGGTCAGCAGAGTGCAAAGAATCACATTAAGAAGTATTCAAATGTTGAACTAGTCGCAATTGGTATTCATACAAGCATTAAAGGCTGCCAAATCTAATTCGGCTCTGACGCTATCGGTGCCACGGCCGCTCACCCAGCCAGCGGAGATAATACAAACCACACAGGGTGTCGAGGGTTAGAAAAATCCAATACACAGACAATAACGTCTCCTGGATGTAATGGAGCCACAGCTGACTGAACCGGTGCCCACTGAACGATTTTAACCAAAGAGGGAGAAGAGGAGGAAGCTGATGGATTTCACCTCATTTTTTATTCTACCTGCTGCATCTGAGATTAACAAGGCCGTAAATTCTTTGACATGAGTTGCAAAGTGGCACTTGCAAAGAATGGAGCGATTAATGTCCCAGGGATGATGAATGGCAGATTGTCAGGTTTGCTTTTTAGTAGAGATCTTCACGAGACAAAGAGGACTTCAGAAGTATTGTTCTGACTGCTAGATTAAAGATCTACATCTGTGACGACTCAGAAGGCTGAATGTTAACACCATTGTTCACGCATCCGTTGTCACTCACAAGATCTGCTTTAAATAATCTAACAAGACAGTTTCAGTGCAAAAAAACATGTCGACTGCAAACTGCAAGCACACAGCAGCAAACAGCAGATTTTTGGACTTTTCAAGACTTTTTCTCACCAAAAATTGCACATTTCATCCATCAAAATGTATCCACAGGTTTGTAAATAGGCAACACTTCTGCAAAACAGCTGACTTTTACAGCTACAATACTAAACTGCATGTAATCAGAATAAAAATATTTCACAATTCAATATTCAATATTTTCGTAACAGGGACATAATTGCAATTAAAAACTTTTCTTTTGTCAGCGTACATGTACCAAGTACAGTATATTAACCACGTACAAAGAGAAACCGCCACAAGAATTCAAATACGGTTAATTTTTTGTTGTTGTTCTTTCTCTTTTGTACATGAGATGTAGTTTGATTACTGAGAAAAAAGTTAATCTGTAGCTGATCTGCTCAAGCATCTTCTGGTGTCTCTTAATAGAAGAGAAGGAAATCACACAAACAATTAAAATAAAAATCAGCTATGATTGCATAGAACCCTTTCTTTTTTAAAAAATAAAGTATGAAATCACTGGTGATATTTGCATTTGAAAAAACGTTTTTGGCTTTTCTTTTGAATTACTTTTACTAAAAACATGGGAATGATTTCACCCGCATCGAGATGAAAAGCAGTGACTAAATTATGTCAGTTATACAGCAATTACTATTTCAAAGTTTGCCAGGGCTAGCTAGCTAGCATTAGCTACCATAAGGAGAACAGCTATGATTTAAGTTTTCCTTTATGGCCTAAGAGTTTAACATTTTACTTGTCTGATGTTTTTACATTGTTCTGAGATTAGAAAGTTTTATTGTAACCTAATTATAACTTTCAAATCAACTTTTAACTCTGAAACAGGCTTTTGAATAGCTCCAACATCAATCTCTCAAATATCCTTAGGGTAATTAAATCTGATCCTTCAACAGCACTAATAGAAGAGTTAAGAGTCTTGAGTTTCCAATAACTCTTAAAACTCTGACCTTTCTATGACAGAAACACTGAAACACATGTATCTCTGTCACAAAACATAATCACGCATTTTGGTTCTTTCGTGAATGCATTGTAGATCTTGTTGGAAATACAATAAGAGCCACTGGAAACTCAAGGCTGTCATGATATACGTGGTCTTCTTATGTGTACGTACACGTTTGTTCACTACTGTATGAGTGTTTATTAGTGTATTTGTTGACAAATACAACCAGTCCTGTGAGAGCTCATTAGTGGATGACAATAGAGTTAAACTGCTTTAAGTGTAGAAAGTGACAAATAATACTAGTCAATAAACATCTGTGTACATCTACACTATTAACCATTTAATAACCCTTTATATACTGATAAAACAGTAAATAGAGGATCCTAAAAAAAAGGGCTTAGCTGCAAAATTATAACTTATTTGGTATAAACAAGAGAGAAGCATACAGTTACCACTGTACACACCTTGACATACAAAAATACACTTTTGATTAGCTAACGTTTTTTTAAATGCTGCCTGGAACTCATAATGCCATCACAGAAATACAAAAATTTAAACATGAATAGATGTGACATAAGCAATTAGTCTCCAAGCTATACTCTAACTGATTGTATTACACATTTAAATGAAATTCTATGTACTTACTAGTTGGCAGCAACACTCGGTCCCTTCAGCAGGCTTTTAATCTAATGTGCGTCAAATCTAAATCCAGTTTCGCACGTGATTTCTGAAAGCCCACTAATGAGCACATTAAGCCTGTATTCTGTAACTACTTTCCTTTCACAAAAAGGCAGCTTATAAAATTGAAACAATGAATTCATTTAGTAAATGGGCATTTAAAGGGGAAAAGCTGAAAGATGGGCAACATTTAATAGTGTACATAAATGTGTGGCAGGTGTTTGCTTCTTAATGGATGTGAGGAACTCGTGGTAATAGCTGCTGGGAGCCACAGTGTGGTGCTCAGTGACCACACAGTGAAAACGTTCCAGACACCTCCTCCTGTTTCCAAGCTCTCCATGTACTCCACATATGAGCAGATGAGACTGACGCTGTCTTGACCCATCATTTCCAGCTAAATTAACACTTGATGAATTTCCCCTTTTGTTGTAACAAGTGCTCGTCTCGGCCCGAGACTCAAATTTCGACTGACAGCACGGCTCCCACAACTCAGAGTAATGAAGGCAGCCCATCTCCCCGTGTTAGATGAGGAGCATAAATACAGACACAGCTCATTAATAATTCTGTCACACAGGTAGGCTAGAGAGAAAACGGGGACACACTTTACAGCCGCAGTTCCAGAAATGATCAGCTGCAAGGGCCCACTTAGATAATGTTTGCATTCTGTTCCCTTAAAACTAAGAGGCTTAGGTCCTTAACACGAATATATTAGACAAAGCTTCTGCACAGGAATCCTGCTTTTAGTGACTCTTATCTGTCCATCATGCATTATATATAAATTCTACTCATCTTGTTTAAGCATCCTGTGCATAATCTCCTTTCACCATATATTACATTCGCGTTCTTATATAATCAGTAGTTTTTCAACTTGTTTGCCACTTCTTCCTCGTCCAGCATTGCTACAGGCTACTAATGACGTGTGAACAAACTACAAGGAGTTGTCAAGGTCAGGATCACTCTTCAAACCAGCTGCTATCTACTGAAAACAGCCCCCATCCCCACCCCCAGCCCCCATGCGTGCAAAGCTTGCGTTTGTCAATTTCTCCTCAGAGACGCAGCGCAAACATCTGTGCGTTCTGCTTCCTCTCCCTCAGCAGATGCAAGTCCGGTCATCTTGTCAGTGTGTGCCTATTAATAAGTACGTCTTGCGTTGCAAAATACCCAACTCTTAGCGAGTTTCAGTGAGCGAGCAGGCAGTTCTTAATCAAATCTACCGCGATTATGCAAAATATTCTAGACACTTTTCCCACAAAGAGGTCAATTCAGGTAGAAGTCATTATCCCTCAACTGATTTCCTTAATTAAATCCATACCAGCCGCAAAGGAGGAGCAGAGGCTGATAAAGGAGAAGGAGCTGAGTTTGAGAAAAGACTTTCAAGCTTCTGAGATAAGTAAGATTGTGCAAAAAAAAAAGGGCTGCAAAAAAAAAAAAAATCACTATGATGTGCCAGATGTTTGACTTAATCACTGTATGTCCAATTAGACACATGCTTTTGAGTGGATCCTTTGTCAGGAGCAAATCTGTGCACCCCTCAGTTGCGGATTAATCCCTGGAGCTGCTCCCCTGCTCCCCAAAATAGCACAGGCTCGAGGTCTAAGAAGGCCAAGTGGCCAGTTTTGTCATGCACCACTGCTCTAAACATCGCTTCAAGTACCTTGGGATGGTTATGGCCTGACTGTACGCTGTGACTGGATGGTGTCAGAGAGGTTACTCCAGCTAATGCAAAGTGTTGACTGCAATAAAACTCGAGGTAGTTGACCGTCTTCGTGCTCGGAGTGACCTTTACCGGACAGTGGAGCCCCAGAGCTGGGTCTTCCAGCTGCGAGCGAGGATTCCACTCTAACAACTGGACGCCATGAGTCACAAACCCCTCAGCTTTTGCAGCGTAATTAGGATGAAGGAAAGGAAGGGTGGAAGCCGCTGCCGTGAGGGAGCGGCGAGATGGAGGAGGGAACAAATGAAGTCAAAATAAGGAAATGCGAGGAGTTGGGGTGGGGGGAGTAAACACACACGAGAGAGCAAGATATTGCTCGGAGCGAGGTTATGGGCCGTTTTTTTAATGTTATTTTGTTTGCACTGTCCATCTTCATTCAGGAGGCAAAGTCACCCAGCGAGTCTGTCACAGTGATTCTTAAATCAAGCACCAAGCAGGGGGAGTCAGAGAGGTTACGCTGCAAGCTCGGGTCCACAGAAAACGCTCCAGGGTCGCAGTAATTATCACTGCATGTGTAATCACAAGTCACGAACCATTACTCACACAATACGTCACCTTTTATCGCCCGGGTTTCTCTTTTGTTGCTCAGCCCGAGGTGCACGGCGACAATTGCGGCATGAATTAAGAGACAGACATGACTGACTGGATCAATTATTATGAAGTGTTAAAGGGCAGATTTTCCATTCCGAGGGTCTGTGGCGGGGAAAAGTCGGCCTGTTTAGCGCCGCAGTGGACTCTTAAAGCAAGACTGCACACCTGCCACAAACACACTGCTTTCTTATTGAAGTATTATCTCCCAGCATGCACAAGCAGAGCATCTGTAAGAACACTAATCCCGCACAAAAAGCTCATTATTCTTGATACACATTGCCAGCACTCTTACAGATAAAGTCAGCCTCTTCAGCTAATGTGCTTATGCCAAATATGTTATCTAATCACAAGCAACACGCATGCCGACTGTATGATATTTTATTCAGTGAAAGCCCAGCGCTCAGTTTCATCCAGTGATTCACTCACTCAAACCCGTCCCGCTTGCATCAAGCATGCCCCGAATGTGAACCTAAACTCTCAACAGTCCACAGTCCTCTTTGATTATGCAGGGAGAACAATTATCCAACTCTGTTCTTCTTCATTGGTCCAAAGCTGCTCCCACTTGCTGTCTCCCCTCTCTCTCTTTATCAGTCGATGGATGTAATATTAATGAACACATCCAGGATGCTTGTTAGGCTCCAAGTAAATCCTGTTTCTCACTGTCCACGCTGCTCATTTCCGACTGGGTCCCCCCATAGGGCTACTTACTAACTAACTGCTATCAGCTGGAAGGTGGAACATGAGCTTCAGGGATCTTCAGTGAGCTAAAGGAATGAAGTGAAGCTTCAGAATCTGAGCTGGAAGATATGCAGACTGGAATGAAAATTGATGTGTCCTCTACTGACTCACGTCAACATCGACTTCAGACTTCCCCTCAATGCCAGTGTTCATTCATTGATGATGGTTGTACTTTCTCGTTGGTGTTTTTTCTGTTCTTTTTCTCCGTCCTTATTACTCCACTGAAGCCCCAAATCCCACCAGTGGGCTTGAAAGACATGCTGTTTATTTTTTCATCTATTTTTTATATTCAATTTATGAGAGCCAGAAACTGTAAAAACAAAAAGAATTGTTGCTTTTTCAACTTTCCAGCAACTACTCACCTATGATACACAGTTCTTTTAGGTAACTTAACATTAAATATTCACAACAGTGATATTAGATCAAAATTAATTTATCAGATTTTGTAAGAAACTGAAAATTCCCTTAGTGACTCAGCTGCCACCAACTGTCACATGACAAAAACTTCTTGGCTGAACTGGAGTTTGTGTACAGTTCCATACATAGGAAAATGTATAATGTATGTTTTTTTATGTTTCAGATACCCTAGAAGATGTGTTTGACGCTGTCTTCGGGGGGCACTTGGAGGCCATGGTGTATCAGGTGATGATACGAGACATAAAGCATCTCAAGGAACATATCACCAACGTCATTACAAGCAGAACTTCAGCTGTGCTCATGCAAGTTCATCAGCAGTGGGAAAACACGTATTAATATGTGTTTTCAAAACAATGGTAAGCATATACTAGAGCACATTACATATATAAAAATGGTTATCCAACATAAAATGCTTATTTTTCCTATGCATGGAAACTTATGGCCCACTCTGTATATGCAGATCAGAAAGGAGACAAGTATAGGAATTAAGAAATCAGCCATCACAGACCACTGCAGAAGACAAAATCATGTTATGGACTGGGACGGGGGGAGGATTATCACTTCGGAGACTAATAAGCAGAGACGATGGATCAGGGAAGCCATTGAGATCAGGAAGCGGGCGGGCCACACCATGAACCGGGACGAGGGGGCCTACATCCTCTCGTACACTTGGGACACCATCCTCCGGAGACCACCGGACGGCGGGAGGCGTGGTCAGTTTTTACAGATTTTGACAGATCTGTCAAGCTGACCTCGTGATAAAAAGGACACGTCACCAAACGTCACATGACGCTCTGAGGAAGACAGCAGGAGCTGTCGAAACATGTCAGCAAGGTAACAAACTTTTCTGAATTGTCGGTTTAAAGAAGTTAACAGTTTCATATAGTATATATCGACAAAATGAACTTAATACAACTAAGTATAGGAACACATGTACAAACGTAAGTAGTAACGTATTTATCACATGTAGATGGCAACACCTGTTGACACTTGGAAAAATGTTGCATATGTAAATGAAAAGTCTTTAAAAATGGTTTTAAAATACATTTTTGAGTTCTCTCTACTTCTACTCATTGTTGTGCTGTTTCTATAGAAGTGCAGGGCTTTATATTGAAGTGGCAAATGAGCCATCAGTGAGTAAAAATATAAAAGGAACAACCAACCAACCAACCAGCCAAGCAACCAAGCGACCAGACAAAAAAACCCAAGCGACCAACCAAACAAGCAAGCAAGCAAGCAAGCAAGCAAGCAAGCACAAAACCCAGAAACTGATTGGGATTCAGAGAGTTTAAAACATATAACAACATATTTCATAGCTTTTTTTTATGGCACTGGCTCTTTTATGCATCAAAAAACTTCAAAAATGAAGGAAGAGATTGCAAAGCTAACAAGACGACATGGTCATCAATATCCCCCGCCACATGTGATGTCTATGAGTCTATATCCAAAATAGTGATCAAGGGCCATAACTCTGTTAAATATTATCGCACAGGTCTCATTTTCGAACTTGATCAAGGTGTCCATGGTGTGAAGCTACACACTAAATTTCGTAATCCTAGCTGTAACAGTTTCCGAGAAAAGCTGTCCCCTTCATGTCGGACGGAAGCACGGACGGACAGACGGAGGCCAAACCTATATCCCCCTTTTCCATTTCGTGAAGGCGGGGGATAATAAAAACAAAACAAAATAAAATATAGATTCTGTGCATTTTTAGATAATTGATACATATTCTACAGTCAGCATTGTACTAGGCTGGTGGTTTACCTTACTTCATGCGCTTTAATGAACTGGCTTGTCTACGTGGGTCATAGCAACACTCACATCGGCAAATTTTGGTCCTAAGCTTTCTGACGGACTCTTGAAACTTTCTGTCTGATATCTGAGATCCTGTCTCAAAATGTGATCCACATTTGATTCACAAGAAAAAAACACTCTGTCACAATGATTACCTTTCATATGTAACAGCCCAAAATTGTCCACTGTACTCCAAATATTCTAAAATACCAATATATCACCTGAATTTGGCCAGCTATGCAACCAACCAAGCAACCAAGCAACCAACCAACCAACCCCAGAAACTGTTTGGGGTTCAGAGAGTACAAACATCATGACATATTTCATATTTTGTATGTTATATGAGCTATGCATAAACAAATATACATTACTTTAACTTGTGAAAAAGTCAATCACATGCAAAGAAACATTCCATATGATGTTCTATGTGTTTATTGTTTTATATTTTGTGAAAAAAAGTTATATAATGTACAACCAGAACTATCACAATCAAAGTACGGACACCTGCAGACAACACATGTAGAAACACTGAAATATCTTAGTGCCTGACTTGCACATATGAACACACACCTGCCCACACACAAACATGCACACGAAGCTTCCTGGAGCCCACTGAGCCCTGCGCTGCGACTCTGACGCACAGCTCAGTGCTTCTCTGCCTTCTGAACCCAGGTTTCTAATCAGAGAATTAGCTGCAGTTTCCCCTGCCAAAATCCACACAGTAATCCATCTCACTTTGTCCACACTGTGGCTCAAGCCCCACTAAAGCATTTGTCAGTATGTATGAAAGAGAGAAAGGGATAGACAGAGAGACAGAAAGAGATCCTGGCAGCTGGGGGAAATGTGGTTTCCTGGCTTCTTGGGTGGCTTTAATAAAGCCTATTAAGTGCACAATGACAAAACTTCAAATTTCTTCCATATTGTTTCCACAAAAGAAACACGTTCTTATACGCCGCATACATTATGGCTGAGATAAATCCTTGACTTCACCATATTGTTGCCGTTATTATAGGACTGCCAGTCTGTTTGCTGCTCTGTACCTGCTGTTATGGATGCTTTTGTCGAGCGCTGGGTCAGGCTAACTGTGCATTCAATGTCCGGCCCAGTCTCTCAGAGCGTGATTAATGAGGGAGGAGACGGACGGCTAGGGTGCATTCTAATCACCCGCAAGGACAACGAAAGATATGGAAAGGAAGACAGAGAGGGACCGAGTGAAGAGAGGAAAGAAACAGATTATGTATTGATATTACAATTTGTGCCGAGTGTTTTGCTCACATTAAAACGCAGCACAAACCTGAATTCACCCACACATACAGACGCACACATGCTCAGACACACTGAATATTCTTACAGCCTCCGAAGCGAACACAGGGACATGAAAGACACAGAGAGGGCCTTATGGGGTTAGCTTTGGCAAGGCTTAGTCCAGTGGATCAGGAGGAATTGGCCCATCTCGTTGCATACTGCCAATGCCCAAAGGGCCTCTCGCTCATGCTTCTAAACCTGGCTCTCAAAATAAAGTTAGTGAACTGTGCAGTTATTGTAGACATAGTTGGAATTATCTATGCTAATTTCAAAGCGAGAGGGAGCCCGTGAATACTAATAGTGAATGATGGAAAGAATTACAGCAGCCAGGTGGAGAAGACGCAGGAGGATCGGTTTGGATAGACATTAAAGAAACCCCCCCATCCACCCCTCCCACCTCCTGGATATTCACTTACAATGTTAAGCCTGGGATATTGGCTGCATTCAAGGAGTCGCGCGTAGTTTGGATGGGAGCGTTGCAATTTGCTTTTCATTTACGAGTTCCCTTCTTTTTCCAGATTGCCTTTGAACCTCTCTCGCTAAATGGAGAACCGCGAGAAAAGCTTTTGCACTTTGCACGCATTTCGATGCATATAGGCTGGAAATAATCTGACGGGTTCATTTCATGTCACAATGTGTGAGACGGGCATAATGGAGTCGTACTCGCAGTCTAAGTCAGACCGTGTTGTATCAGTGTTTAGGCTGTGTGATGAATGAGTGCTGCTCTTTAGTGCTACAAAGTAAATAGGGGAAAACAAGACTGAGTTAGCAAACACACAAGCTGTCCTATCAGCCTGCAGGCATGCTAATATGCTTGTATTGACGATGTTGACATGCTAATGTTCATTATCTTCTGATTGTCTTTGTTTAGTGTATTATCATGGCAAAACACTATCATTTAAAAGTTTGGAGTCACCAAGGCAATTTCATGCTTTCCATGAAAATTTACACATTTATTCTGTGCTAACATAATTAGAGGAGAGTTTTCTATCATCAGTTAGCCTTTCAACACCATTAGCTAACACAATGTAGCATTAGAACACAGGAGTGATGGTTGCTGAAAATGTTCCTCTGTACCCTTCGTAGATATTCCATTAAAATCAGCCGTTTCCAGCTAGAATAGTCATTTATCACATTGTCTAGACAGTATTTCTGATTAATTTATGCTATCTTGATTGAAAAAACTGTTTTTCTTTCAAAAATAAGGACGTTTCTAAGTGACCCCGAATTTTAAATGGTAGCGTAAATCTTAATGTTTTAAGTTAATTCGCACTAATTACATAGTAAAGATAAGGCTGCTGGAAATATAGATAAGCATGTACCACTTTTTTTTTATATATATTATGATACCACAAGAGAAATCAGGTGTTACTCAAAATAATAAGATGCATACATCTGTGCAAAATTTCATGGCAACTGATCTAAATCAAAAAGCTGAATAGATTGACCAACTTTGCCACCTTCCAGGCTTCTCTGCTCATATTATACATTCTCTTAGTTCTTGTCTTTGACAATGTGCCCAAAGCTAAACAAGCTCTGGATATAGCGCTGGCTCTTTTATGCATCCAAGAACTTCAAAAATTGAGGAAGAGATTGGAAAGCTTGGAAAACAGGCAACATAAAATGCAGATTTTGTGCATTTGAGATAATTGGTGCATTTTTAACGTCAGCACTATGCTAGACCACTAGTTTACCTTACATCATGCACTTTAAGGAGTTTGTTTGTCTATGTGGGTCACAGCACACACATAAACAGATGTTGGTCCTGAGTTTTTAAACTTCCCGTCTTATGTCTGAGATATTGCATCATAGTATGATCCCTCTTTGATTTGCAAGAAAAATATTCAGTCCGTCACAATGACCAACTTTCATATGCAGCAACTCAAAATCGCCCACTGTACATCAGATATTCTAAAAGACCAATACATCACTGTATTTGCACAGTTTTCTGTAAGAGTAAGAAAATATATAAACTCTCAGGTCAAAATGCATCCAGAAAAACAACAAATGCCTCCAGAGGGTTTCTTTGTGGCCACACTTTAAGCACTACTCTCTGCACATTCTCCTTCTCCCAGTATAGTTTACTTTCTGTGTCCTGTGCTGCTTGCTATGCATCATGTTGGCCCAAAATGACGATTGATTGCAGTGCCACTGCCTTTGTAATCCGCTTAGGATGGATTTTGCATCTAAATCACTTTATTATTTATGTGCCTAACTCTTGCCAATGCCATTTGGAGGCAGTATGATTGGTGATCCATCACACATTATCCTTCACTGTGGTCATTAATATTGTAATGGGATGGACCTTCACCATGAAACTTCCAGGTGGAAGAGAATGCAGATCTCTTCAGGGAGGGTCAGGCTACTCAAATAGGAGTCAACAGAAGAAAGATTATCAGGTGTACTCGCTACCAGACAGACTCTCCAGAGATGTTGTTAGTTTTGCCCTCTCTCTGCTATCAGCCTCTCTCTGACATTCTACTTCTCTCCTCTGCTCCCAGTTTGCACAGCAGCTAGTATCTTCATACATGGCCTCTCGTCGAAAAACATAGGCTGTTGTTCTTTCATTGTCCTTTTCCATCAGGGCCTTCAATCACCACCTGCCAATCATGTGCATCTGTTGCCTCCAGGCAGACAAACACGAGCCCACTGTGCCACATCAGGACATAGTTGAAACAAGCACCTCTGCAGAGGAGAGAAACAAATATATAAAGAAGAAAGCAGATCTGCATAGTACCATGTAAGGGCAAAAGTGATATGCACCGCAAAGATTGGATGTGAATCATCAAAGGAGTCTTACGACGATCAACTTTTCATAAAGTCTCTGAAGTTTCAAAAGCCTGGGTTTGATTTTAACTGACTGCAGTGAATGTTAAAAACAGCATATGGGTTATATACTGTCAGTGTGCTGTATAGATATGGGAATTCAGCCTCCACATGGTGCAAACTGCAGGGGAGCAGAAGGTAACCGATCTCTTTAAAGCTCCCTTGAAAAACACGATTTGGAAAAATTTTGGAGGTACTAAAAAATAAGGGGTTTTTTTTTTTTGCCATGCATTTCTTATTTCCTGCATCTTTATCTTCATGAAGACTCATGCGTAAAATTGGGCTGTTATTGATGTATGATTCATGCATGGGAGTGATTCATCACTAATTCACTTTAAAAAGATACAGCCGTGTGTGCGTGCTACTCTTTCCATCGTCATCTGAGCATGGCAGCCGATATCAAAAGGCATTCTTTGTTTTATTGGCCAGATACAACATCTTTAAAGGACTTCTCTTCTTTGCCTTTGCCTAACAGAAAATAAAACAATTGTTGTACATATTTTCTATCTTGCAGCAGCAGCGTGTTACTATTAATATTGAAACAAACAATGTCTCTCCTTGCCACGATCCACGTCATTGTTGGTGCTGAAAGATGCACAGTAGTGGCTACCTCTCGCCATCCTGTTCTTATTATTCACATACATATTAATAAGAAGAATGCTAAATAATAGCTAAATGAAGCGCTTGCGAATGCTGTATCTGTCATTTCTGACCAAGCCATCATGAAAAAACAGTGAGCTTCCTGCAAGGTACATTTGGCATCTACAGGATCTGGAGGCTCAAGGAAAAGCTGGGACATCTGAGGGCAAAAAAATCTGTCACTCATTGTCCCCATTGCAGGCCCGCTGGGTCCACTGAAGAGCGAGGTTATAGAGGTACAGCGCATAGATCTCAGCGGATGAAGCAGGGAACTGCTTGAATGCATTTGAGGTTCATGCATGCCAGCAATCATCATGTCAGTGTGTCACAAGGAATTCCCCCAGTTAGCTTGTAGCCAGAGGGAAGGTAACGTACAACAGCGGAGTGAGACGGAGAGATATATCTGAACTTAATGCGCCTTGTGCCACAATGGAGCAGGTGATCTAAGACGCAACTCATTCTAATGTGGCTGTAAGTGACTTTTATTGACGTTGTAGACACATTTAAAACTACAGTAGTTTGAGGGGAAAAGAAGCAGAGTGAAGTTTTGTGTGTTTCAGCACCATTTAGAGAGAGACTCAGTTATTGTGCGTCACCTTGGGAAAGTAACACATAGGTGCACTTGCAAGTGCTGTAATCAAACGCTAACAACAGTTGAAATGACTTTTTGTAATGTGAAGAGGCCACTAATATTGACATCCCCACAGCTAATTATCACTTTACTCTGCAGTTTCACCACAGAGTGCTTTAGCACCTTTTAACTCTTTATTTATTTTACTCATTAAGGGCCCACAACTAGTTTTTCCCAATATCTGCACTTCTTAGCAACAGGAGGTCACTTGGTAAAGTATTTGTGTCAGTATTTGGTAAAAGCCACTATAAACTACCCATTGACCACCAAAAAACACAGTTAGCAGCTGGCTGGTGAAACAGCATGGGAGAAGTCTGCCACTAGTGAGCTACACAATCCCCTCAGGAGCAAGTAGAGAGCAAAAACGGAGCAAAAAGAGAAATGACTCTTGGACATAAATGTATAAGGTGAGCAACAATAACGTGTATTAATACTTCACGAAAAAAAATACACTTTATTACTTTGCAGTGATGACTGAGAAACTAGATTGGTTTTAGTGTTTTAGCATCACAGAGACAAAAACAAAGAAATCTGTTTACTCTGAGATGGACAATTATGCACATACTAAAGCCAGTTTTTCAAATTTGTTGCCTGCTTTTGCTTTGTTAGTTTAAGCTATTATGTCATCATACAATTCACACAGAAATGGAAAACATAATTACAGTCACCAACATTGAAAGTAATTTTCAATATTATTGACATGCCTCCAGAAAAACCTAGAGTCTCCAGTCTGTGGAGAAGAACACTGCATGGTAAAACGCTCCATTCAGTCAACAATTGTATTGTGGAAAAACTGCTATAACTCTTATGATCTTAAAAGTCACCTTGATGGCTACTGGCAAGTTTTATTCTATTGCAATATAAGAGAAAAGCAGAATTTATTTGCATCTTTCAACAGAAGCTATTTGTAGTATGATTGTGAAACTGCTTTTTCATTGGCTCATTTCAAATGGTCTGACAGGTTTAACATATGGAATTTTCCATCCATGTGAGAAACTCTACTTCTATATTCCATACATTTACAAATGAGCTGGTTAAGACTGGAAATCTATTCCTCATAAGAGACTGAGGTCTCCATTTCTGACCCTACTTATGCAACACACGCTACAATTACTCAGAGCAGCGGTAAACTTTACCCTGATTTTTTTCCCTCTGAAAAATGAGCAAACACAAGCAATTGATTATGCATATATGATTAACCTATGAGGTTACAACTGAGAATGTTTTCATCATCATTTGATTGCACATGTAGGTTCATTTCAGAGATCTATCCACCAATAATTACTTTTAAATTAACTGGAACGCTGATAGACGTGTGTATGTCAAATAAAAATGCTTAATTTTTTGAGAGTTTGGTATCAACTGACACTATTATTCCACATAGGAATAATCTATTTGGGCAAATGAGACATTTCCATGAGAACAATAAAATACATAATATAAAGACAAACATTTTGCTTTTTCATAAAGTCTCTACTTTTCATTAGGACCAAAATATGCACTTCTATACAGGTTTCTGTACTTACTTCTATATTGCTAAGTATCGAATGTTTCAACACCACAGACAGAGAGACAACAAAGGGCAAATCCTTCACATCTGCTCTCACTCAATATTCAACATCTGCGCTCATGTGAAGTGCTTTTTGAGAAATTTCTTCATGGTCGTAACTCTGAATTGCACAGAGATGCAGCACGCTGCTCGGAATAGCAACACACATACTGTTATTTAGTAATGATTGCTGTGCTCAGAATCCTAGATATGATCTCATGAACTCCCATTCATATTTGATAGGGTAATGGAGCATCCATTTTTCATTCAGTGGCGAGGGGAAGAAGGTGCTGTGTTATTATAGATTTTTTTTCATTCGTTCATCAGCTGTCATCCTCACACACACACTCATACAGTGGCAGTCTCATATTCAATGGTGACAGTGGGCTATGACCGTTGACCCTTAGTGTATCACTGAGTAAACACATTACTCATCACCAATGTGTCGGAGCAATTGGAGTGGATCTGTGCAGCTCAAGTGTTGCGTGATTATTCCACTGACCTCGTTTGAAAGCATGCTTTTGCCTCCACAACAACATGTTTGCTTCTTCTTCATATGAGGAGGTGATAATCACAGCAAACATAGTCAGTGATGGCTGAAATATCTCCTTAAACATTGCTGTTCCTTCAGCCGCACGGCAATATTAGCTTAGCTCTGAAACTGACGTGCAATCAACTTGCAGGCAATAACACTTTAATGAAACGTTTTTGAACAGGAAGCCAGATCCTTCGCGGAGGTCATCCCTCAACTGCAAATCATTACGTGGCTGATTCATTTCTCCGCCATGCTAATATAAAAAAGCATCAGCTTGTGGAGGATGAAACTGAGGGTGGCCTTAATTGTCAATTAAGGATATATTTCGCAGTCCGACTCCTGCCACACGACTTGTCGATTGAGTGATAGCAGCGAGGGCAGGGTTGTGTCACTTCGAGGTCAGTGTGAAATGAACTACAGAGTAATGAAAATACTTTCTATGATGTTTGCTTTCTGAACCAAAAGAAAGCAATCACACATGAAGAGAGTCACAAATAAATGCCTAGAACTCTTATTATGTATAGCGCAGAATGCTCGGCGATGGCTTTGCCTCAGTCTGGTGATGGACCCGGTTGTGTTTTTCTGCACGTTCACTGATTGCGACATCCGAATATCAAACTAATGAACTACTTCAAGAACAAAAGCACATTAGCCTTCCATTAATCAGACAACGAGAGATCTTCATTACTTGCTATTGATGCTTTGTGTTGACGGAGGAATTGTAAGATGCAAAAAAATGCAAATTTTCGCTACATTTATGGAAAGCTCCAATCACGAAATCAGTTTTTAGAGGGAGCAACTCACGTGGTAAGTGTGCAGATGTGATTTGCAACAACCTGCCAAACAAACGGGCTTCATAAACAGCAAAAAATCACAATAGGAAAATCAACTGGAAGAACCACTTAGATTAGACAGCAGAGTCAGGTCAGATGTGAGTGATATATGCTGTGTAGGAAGATAAAAGGAAAAGAAATAACCTCTCCTGTTGATGCAGCAGAGACACAGCAACCTTTACATCTCCTCTGTATTTTCTCTCTGTTAATATTCAGTTTTTGTTTTGCTCTTTAATTAGTTCATTACAGTCTATTGGACATTATTATCATTGAGCAATGCCCTTAAAGTGAGCTTGTTTATTTTAGCTGTGTTAATTACTGCAACCCTGACCCCAAAACCTGCCTTGAGGATGCAATGCAGTGGTGTGCATGAAGATCATGTCAGGCTGAAATGCCCATGAAGGCTCTTTAGTCAGAACAAGACCTTGACAGAACCAAAATCCCAGACTTCACTGGCATCATAATGACAAACAACTCCAAACTAACTGAAGCAAAGTAAACTCAAAACCGCTGCACAATACGCTCCACTGTCCACCTGAAGGCTTTAATGGTGAAGCTATTACCATCACTATAACACAGTCTTTGCTTGATGAGCTGGGTGTATCCTTGTGAGAGGTGATAAAATCTAGAATCTAGATGCCAAATACTGACTCTGCACATATTCTAGATTATAATAATTTATCCCAGTTTCTGACTCAGTCTTCACTATACAGTGTTGTTATTGATAATCAAATACTAACATGTGCAATTGTGTAACATACTGCTACCAAATGATATTAGAACTCTATATTCCATGGTTGAAACACCAAACATGTTGAAGTACGATGCACTTGAACCTCCACCACAATGACAATCTACACCCAAGGGGTGAAAAAGAGGCTATGGAGTAACCCAAAAAAATGAAACAACAACAAAACATGCAGTTTCTCAAATGTCCACTTGAGGGCTGATTCCAAAAGTGAGTCAGTCATCGTAGCCCACCATGTTAAAATGCTCGACTATGCAGCAGAAATAAACATGTTAACAGCCTGCTACAACAAACAATTTTGGTCTCTATTGCTCATTTCCTCTTTAATGACAACTATACAGGGGTGGATGTTTATAACTTATCTGTTGAGATTGTTAAGGATGTAGCAGCATATAGTAACATCACAGGAGGTTGGATCATCCAGAGATGTTTGCATGGCTGCCTTAGCTCAACTCACACTCCACCACTTTGCTATTTTTGGATTAACTGTTAAGAGAAATTAGGCATTGCCAAGATAATGACACTGAGTTCCAAATGTCACAGGTGAAGTCGCGGAGGGTCCATCCATCTTATTACACAGTCTAGACCTGTACCCCGTTTCCATCTTGCTCCCTTTAGGAGGGAAGGTTTTATTGTCACACCTCAGCCCTTGCTGAGTTTGGTGTTTCCCTATGGGCTGTGATGAGATCAGAAAATGGAATATAAACATCAACCCTGTATATATTCTTGCAAATATCCACATCCATTTCCTTATTTATGATTTCTATCATGCAGTGCGCTCTTGGATAATCCTGTGTTGCTTCAATCTCCTCCCCAGCGCCCACTAGTGGGCTCTGAGCATGTAGTTCTTTTAGGGAAAGTTATCATCTGCCACTGTACAAACGTAACTGGGTGGTCTTGGTGCATCCATCTATTGAGCAACACAGATGCCAGGTATCAGCTCAGTAATGTTCTGCATTGACACAGTAATTCATTCCTGTAAGGTTATTAATTCTATCATCCAGTAATATTTGCACTCTAAACTCAGCAGTGAACCCAGACTCCTGTTAAAAACAGCATACCTGCTGCACAGACTTTAATCAAAAGGTCTCCCGTCTATATGTAGTGCAGTCTATTCAGAATCATTTGAAAATAATGTCTCAGAGCAGTCTAGGAATGTGCACTGCTGCATCTTTATTTCTATGATTCACAAAATATTTAAAGTCCAAGACCGCGACCTTCACTCACAAAACTGAATCTACATTCACAGTTAAATAGTAGTTTTGTTTGCTCCTGGGTGAAAAGTCGGGACATACAAGCCTGTATAAGCAGGAATTTTCACACTGCTTTTCGAAATTTCCTCAAATTGTCTAGAAAGTTACCTTGTGACTCACATCTTCCAGTCTCTCAAATATTTGCCTCCCAGCCCTGAGTAAGAAAACTGTGAATATGATAAAAAAAAAAACCTTGCACAGTCAACATCTCCAAAAACAACCCACTACAAAGTGCACACACATTAGAAAATCAATGCTTGCACAGCATATTGCAGCTCCATCCCATGCCACTTAACATATTCTTTTCTGCTTTAAATAGTATGTCACAAGAACTTTGACACACTTTTTGCAAGTTGCTGCTTAGTAAATGTTCAAATCAGACAGTGCTTACATCCACTAGTGGATCAGTTAACGGATTCAGCAGGGATTTTCTCCAAAAACAGCGTGACAACAAACACAGACACTTCAGCATTTAGGAGCCAAGGGAGGTTCTAAACTAAAAGTCTGAGAAAATGCCCGAGGCGTTTTGTGTTCCCAAGAGAGACAATCCATTCCTGCAGCACAGATCAGGCTTAACGAAACATTCTGTATTTCAAGGGGAAAGTTTTCATGAAGTGCAGTATAGACTGTATCTCACTGACCCTTCATAACTTCCTGATGACATCTGCAATGCAAGCAAAACAGAAATAGCTCGCGAAAAGACAAAGCAAAGAAGACTCACCAAGAGGCTGTCCGGCGATGATTCGGGCATTTTCTCCCGCCACAGCCGCCCGGGCGTTTCTTTCGTTCACATACTGTACAAAGGCGTAGCCCTTGTGCACGGAACAGCCCACTATCTTGCCATACTTGGAGAAGATGACTTCTATGTCGGTCTTCTTGACGATGGCTGTGTTGAGATTGCCGATGAAGACTCTGGAGTTGAGGGAACGAGGGTCATTCTTGTTGGTCACGTTGCTGGTCTGGGTTTTACCAGTCATTCTCCTCCAGTTGCCCTCCTGGGACACAGACAGAGGAGGGAGGGGAGGGGAAGAGCTTTAGAGGCTGGACAGGCCAACTCCAGCTAATTCTGCTCCTAAAGAAAACACTAAGTAACATTAGACTGATAAATACAAGGTTATGGAATAAATAATCATATGAATTAGTAAAGAAAACCCAGTGGACCATTAAATTTGAAAGAATTTCTTCTGAAGTGCCACTCAGGTCTTTCCTGACTTTATAATTAAAATTTACCAGTGCCATTTTTAAGTCATAATGCCACTTTTCATGACAGTGAAGTTGACTCACCATCTACCTGCCAGCAGACAAAGTGGTGCCTGCTGGTTAGAGGAAACAGCAGAAAAACAATGTGTGCTTTTTTAAAGTTTCTTTTTCTGAGAAAACATCTCAGTGCTGCCGTGGAGACAATCAGTGACGGAGGTAGACAGTTTTTGTCAGGGTCGCCAGGCTAAGACTATTCCTCACACCGAGGTGGCACAGAAATTGGTATCTACTTTTTCTTTTTTTTTTTTTTTCTGTATTGCAAATTGATGTGGACCAATGCAATTGCCCGGTCAACTACTGACTAATTTTGAGCTAATTAGAATGCATGATTGCGCTAGAAATTAGCACATTTAGCCAGATAAATTCTGTCAGCTATAGTAACAACAATGCCTGAGTAATTTTGAGGAGCTGTAAACGCGGTGGCTCTGTCCATGGTACAATTAACCAATTACCCGTTGCTCTTCTCTTATGCTAACTTTGAGCTAACTAGCTTGTTAGTATGTGCAGAAATGCCCCTTTAGCACAACTTTGCTAGTTACCTCTTCTTAGCTAAAGCATCCGCAACAGTACCTATGTAATTTTGAATATAGGAGCTAGCTGCTACTGTAAACAATCACAGTACAGAAACCACCTAATTTTTCTTATATTTTCTCTTTAGAGCTTAAAAGGTTGAACATGCTAAGTTCTTTTCCAGGTAACTAGTTGTGCTGCTTTGTGAGCTTGACTTAGCTTTTAATCTCAGAGTTAACCTGGCAGCTTGGTACTGTAAAGATGCTTCTCAGATCAAGACACAACTTGGAAAAGAAACACTTTTTCTGGCAGCGGTGTTATTATGAACTAAAATGTGGAATAAAATTAAAATGACAAATGAAATTAAATATGATCATAAACTTTTGAGGAGGGCACTGTGACATAGAAATACCAAATCAGAATTTAAAAAATGACTTCATGTTCACTCTTTGTATATGATTATTCATTTCATCCTGTATTTATTCAATATTTAACACATTTGGGCTGCATAGAACACAATATTTGCACTCAGAGTCTAATTCAATCCATTTATTTACACACTTTCTGTTCATGAAGGCTTGTTGTTTTTGAAGCCTTGCCACTAACGTAATGAAATGTAATGTACAAGGTCACTGGCCAGTCAACTGATTACCTAAGCCACATTTTGCATGGTTGAAATGCTGCCACTGGATGGCTCGGGGGAGCATTAGAAGGAGCAACAATATGTGAATGTCACAGCAGTTTTCCTCTGCTTTGTCACAAACCGAGTACAGTAGCAGCAAGTGGGAAAGCCCTGCTATCTCAATACCCATATTGTTGCATCCCTAATGCTTTGTGTGCCATTTCACTGATCGCAGAATGTGTAGGCTGTAATTCATGTTACAGTTTTATTCAGACTTTTTATTTTGTTTTCCTTGTGCTGTCAAGTTATCAGAGTACATTAGCTTTTGTAGGCCTCCCCTGCAATTATTTCTAAGTGACCTTTTCATGGCTCGAATGCTGGTTTTTATCAAAAAATGATTGGCTGCAGGATCACAGAAATGATGCCTATCCGAGGAAAGGATGCACTATTGAACAATTATGGTTTTATATTTAATAACAGTTATCAGACGCAGATATATTTCCCACTCATTGCTTTGATTTGCTTTTAAATGCACACACACGTTTTTATTTTTATAGCTGTAGAAATCCTGGTTTTTAGTCAGTTTATGTTCCAAAAGGGATTACACTTACTGCACTAAATACTGTGAAATATTGTGAAGAAAACACAGAATATTCAATATTTGCCTGAGCTGAGTCTCTGTCCCTGACACACGGTGATAACAACTATTCAGCTTTGAGTCGAAGAACCTGAATAATGGATCCCCTCCTCAGTAAATAGGATTAGTAACCAAGGTAACGCTGATGTTGTTGGAATACCGTGTGCTCACTCACACATTTTCTCACTGGCAGTTTTTTTTGTCCCTTTTATCCGACATAATTTTTCATTGCAAGAGGCTGCAGATTCCAACAGCTCAGCCACTTTGACACTGCGTCGCCTCAGTCTCTTCACAATTACATAATGCAGTTTTATTGTGAAGTGCTATCCTATAATGGGTTTGTTCAACTAATTACGCGGCACGGGATTACGTTGAAAATACAGTGAGGGGATGTAATTCGCAAACTGAATTATGACTGCATTGTGTAGCGAGGCTGCTCCCTCTGAACCTGTATGAAGTAAGAAGCTGCCCAGTCATCCAGGAAACTAGAGCAGAGGAATGTTTGCAGCCGAGATATTCTCCGTCATGAGGCATCCGTTACACCTGAGTCTGAGGTCACACGAAACATTCTGATGCTCATTCAGTCATTCCCCTTAGAAACACGAGCTTTCAGCGTTACATCAGCAAGAGGCTAAGGCTATTTGCTTCACTGCTGACTATTCAACACCCACTACGGCCGCGTGACAATTCATGTTTACAGTGCTGCATCAGTGCATGTGGGTGTGTGGGAATAAACTGCTGCTCGCCATCTCTCAAGTGGCCTTGACATTTATCAGCAGCAGACACTGAAAATTAATGCGGTGCGGGGATGCAGACATACATGTGCTAACTCAAACGAGCTCTGCGGTGACCACCTAACGGCAGTTTAAACCCCCAACCTGACACCCGTCCCATATTGATGTTCATGGACAGGTCACGGAGAACATGACAAATCAGTAGAGAAGCTCTAGATTGCCTCCCGTGTCTGATAAATCAAGGGTGGGTAGTGGTCATGGAGCCATTTTACTGCTTCTTACGGTTATATTTCATGTTGTCGGCTCTGTTGTTTTCTTTAGAACGGGACACTAATTTATTCCATCAGTGCGTTTTCCTGCTGACCTTGCCTTTCCGTATATTTACAACTTCCATTAAGCTACTCATGCTATGAGGTGATAGCGTCATGAGGAGAAACACAGGGGAAAAGCGGCGCAAGATGCGTTGTAATTGGAATTGTTCGACATTTGGTATTGAAAGAAGCGCAAAGAAAAGGAGCTTCATACCAGAAATGTAGTCTGCAAACTGCTTTCAGAGGGAAAAAAAAGATGACCTAGTGTTCAAAGCCCGCTCCTTAAAAAAATGATTACAGCTCCTGCCGTGGTGCCTTTTGTCAGTTAAGAGCAGAAGACAGATAAGTCTTCATTTTCACTTTCATGCCGGCGTGGTTGTGTCAGAATAGGTGTCACATTGTTCAAAAGGTGGATGTCTCCTTGGTGGAATGAAACAGTTTGCTGTTCTGGCGTTACAGAGCGGAGAAACGAGAATCACAATCTCATGCCAATATTAGAGGAGCATGAATAAGGCCTTGCGGTTGACATGTGTGTGTCTGCTGGATTGCAGCTGAAAGGAAAAAGAAAGGATTCAGTGCACAAGTACTGAGTCCTCCCTTGCTTTGTAATGCATTGCGCCTCGGCAGACAGGCCCTTAAAAGGTTGTTGTTTGGGTCTGGCCACCTGCCTGATTTATAGACTTTTTTTTTCTTTCCATGGAGGGAGGGAACTCATTGAATTGATTCCTTTTGTAATTTCCCACCACTCCACCACTGTACATTTCTCTTCGCCATGCCTCAGCCACTCTGCCCTGATTGTTGCCTAGGCAGCTTGACGGGCTGAGGAAAGGCTGGAGGAGCTGCTCACTGAAACAGAACAGAGAAAGGTAACCTGATACACCTTTTCCAATGGTGTTGCTGCCATGTACTGCAGAGTCGGAATAATTGCTTTTGTGGATTCCTTCCATTTATATCTTGTCTTAAAATGTGTCCGTCTGCCTGTGAAAGCAGTGGCAACAACTGAGGGGAGAAAAAAAATCCCTCCTTTATTTGTAAATCAATGCTTCTGTTCGTATTATAGGCTGCAGAGCATCTCGGTGGTGCAGCCAGCCGTAAATTAGTGCGCTTTTGTGTATTGTGGTCAGAGGAAACTATTCTGAACCACAAAAATGAGCTGCAGGCACAACATTGTGTCTGATCTGAAGGTAAAAGAACAGCTGAGTGAGATTTAATTGAATATAAGGCCATAAACAAATTAAATGTCATACAGGACGCTTCACCTTTCTATCTGCATCTTGACAAATGACTCCAGTCTCCAAGATAGAGCGACATAAACCTAATTTTCTCCACATTTTCATTCAGCTGCTGCCCTTTTGGCTTCATGAGTGAAGGTACACATTGCTGGGCTGAAATTCAACTCGACAGCTACAGCAAAGAGGGCCTATAAAAAGGGGGGGAGGAGGAGCAAGTTTAATTTCGCCAGCTGAGGGTGCGTAAAGTGCTGTAAATGTGAAATAAATTTCAGTCAATGGGACATTTACACAACCTTGCTATTTATGACTATCTCAAGTCATTACAGGGTGATTTTTCCTCAGAATAATAGTTGCGTAGAGTGAGAAAGCAACATCTCTCAAGGTAATAGTTACTCATCAAGAGGCAGAAAGGGCTTTGGATTAACTTTACTGTGTGAAACAAGAATGAAAAAGGAAAGAAAAGTGTTAGTACCATCGCCAAAATGTGGATTTTGGAGTTGGTGGTGACCAAACTGGAGACTAAATATTAGAAAATGCTAATGCTACTCTGCAAATGGGCCAACATGTTGTCAACTTTATAAGGTATAGTGTTCATTAGAGCTTCATAAAGAGGCTAAAAAGAGAGTCTGCATCCATTCATTCTTTGGCTACCATTGAAAAAGCAATTACAATTCAGTTGCGTGTTGTATTTTCAGTTGGCTCATCATGCAAAAGGTGGAAAGATTAAGCATTTCCATTCACAGGAGCTCAAGGTTTACTCCCTTACTGCACTCACTGCTGCTCAGTGGTGTTAAATGCAAGAAATGACAGTGTTAAACAGAACAACAGAATTAAAGCAGACTAGCACAACTTTTGCTGCATCCATTCATCCACTGGCTACCATACAAAAACTCTAATATTTACACTTCAGTCACCTATCATATTTTTGAACGGGACATTATAATCAAAGGTGAAAATAATTATCTTTAGGTCAGTAAACATTCCTGTGCTTTCCCGTTGTGACACATAGTCACACATCAGCTGTTCAGTTTTTGTGTTAACTCCATTTTTAAACTAAAATGCAGATATTAGCACTCCATATCTTGTTATCCCGCATGTTGTCTTGATATGTGTACAGGGCTGCAGCTCCTACAGACACAAATGAGTTTACGGCTACATATTAGCACAACAAAACAACGTGTAGTAACAGAATGAGGATAAAAAGCTTGTATATCGGGTGACACGTCAGCAGATAGGCTACCCGTTGCAACAAAGTATCAAACACAGGCCTAAATAAATAACTTCCTAAATGCGGGATAACAAGATATGGACTAGAACAGCTAAGAAAAGACACTCATTTTAGGAACATCACGTAGGTACGGCCCGTACACATATTATTGCAGGTTGTAGAGAGGGTGCGCTTGATTTGCTTACCCAGCTGTCCAGGAATGATATTAATAGTATTAGTTAGTATTTCATGGGCACGTTATACCTATTTCATGGCCACAAATTAGTATTTCGAGCGCACGTTGTATCTACTTCGTGGGAATGAAGTAGCATTTTGTGCGAACGAAGTAGTATTTCGTGGAAACTGAGTAGCATTTCGTGGGAACGAAGTAGCATTTCGTGGAAACGAAGTAGTATTTCGTGGGAACTGAGTAGCATTTCGTGGGAACGAGGTAGCATTTCGTGGGAACGAGGTAGCATTTCGTGGGAACGCATAGCATTTCGTGCGCACGTTATAGCTATATCGTGGCCACAATTTATTTATTTTTTTACCATGTCATGAGAGGGGCTCCGTAGAAATGTACATATTAGCTATACCACGTCTTTTTTCTATCTTATTTATAAAAAGACTAAAATATCATTAGTTTGTAGAGTTGATACCAACACAGCTACTGCAAAATCTAAATCTAAGACTCCTGGTGCATCCATTCATCCACTGACTACCATGGAAAAATCTTTAATTAATAGTGACAATTCAGTCACACATATTTTTGGTTGGGACACTATACAAAAAGATGAAAACATTGATGCCTTTATAATCACATGAACTCCAAGAGAGCAAGGAACAACTGTACAGTCTAGATAATCTGTCTTGGAATAAACCCAAGCAGGCTATGTTAAAAAAAAAAGCAAGCTGTACCTACCAGTTGTCCTTTATATATCCTTAAGAATTCCTTTTTTACTTGGTTGGTTATCATCCTGGGAGAAAGACTATATCCCATATACCTCATACGTCTTATCTAACTTCAATACTGCAGCCTTTCACAGCGGGCCCTTTCCTCTTTACCTGCAGCAAACCTCATTTCACTACAAATAGTGTCTATATGCTTTGCAGCTCCAGCCATTTTTGCTCCCTCCGAACTCTGTTCCTAGAAAACTCATCGACTATTAGAAAGCCCGGAGCGATGGTACAATTAGCTAACATGCAAATGGAGCCATTTCTCAGTTGGCCCTCATTCACCTGCACCGGGGAGCCCGTTAATATGCAATGCTAGAAAAGTCCTTTAGCAAGACACTGGATGATGCGCAAGTAGGAATTTCTTATTGTGCAGAAGTGGGGGAAGGGGCTGCTGTTTGCGACGGACGAGGGAACACTTCAGCTGCAATGACAAGATTTAATTTCTTTCGGTGGTGGTATACAGCTGCACAGAGTTGAAACTAATCTGGTCAAAGCTGTCCAGCGCAGAATAGATCAATCTCTGTCTGCTCTTAATCCAATTTGATTGGTAAGGACGGCACCGGGGTGATATAAAACCCACTCTGCATGATTGTTTTGAAAGCTTCCTCTCTACTATGGAACTTAGCTCCATGGGACATTTAAAAGCTCTCTATCCTTCAGTGCGGCTGGATATTCTCATTGCCTCAATGCGGGCAAACAGACAAACAGCATCAAAAACCAACATCGTGGCATTTAGTGTGGAAATCCTTCTCTTTAGCAGCAAAACAAACAGTTTACACTGCTTGTAACACTTTAATACTCCGGGTCAGGCGGCACTGGCTTCATATCAGGGGTCACTACAACAATTACATCATGTTTTAGAGCAGTTATCAGATGTTTGAATAGAAATAATTATGTGTGAGGCAGTAAACAGTCCTGTGTTTACCCGTTTACATGCTAATTGCGTTTGTACTCATGCACCAGCTTTTCAGCTTTAGTGCCAATAGCATTAACTCCTATTTAAAAACTGAAATCATGTTAGCTATGCTATGTCTTATTTCTATCCAGCCGTTTTTAGTGAAATAAAGAAAACAAAACAGTCGCTTTGTAGAGTTAATACCAACATGCACACTTACTAATTCTATAACTGCAACTGCAACTACCGTAAAACTAGCTCTAAGACCCACATTATCATACTTTGCCTGTCGGTATGACAAAAAAAAGATCTATATATCATGTTTCAAACTGCAAACAGCAGATTGCACACCAACAATATATCAATTTAAACGCCTTCCTGTTAAACTTGCAATGATTTATTGTCAACTTGTTGAGGTGGACAACAAACTGTAAACATATCACGAGCAAATAGTGACCTTTTTCCACTTTCACCCCTGTTATGGAGCAAGATTCATTTCAAATCATGTTTCTCCATATTCTATCCATCTATTGAATTTTATTACTACTTAATTCACCTTTCAGCTCTGTTTGCACCAAATTTGAAGAAAATGTCGGCCTTTTCAGCTGCGAAATATTCCAATATGTTCACCTTTCAGCTGTTAACTTTGTGTCTGTGAGGCTGAAGAGGTGGCGTACAGTAGATTTTTATAGGCTTTTCTCTCACTAGAAACGGACGCCTGCTGCAGCCAAAACTGACCCCGTGAGAGAGGTGAGAGTGAAAACCAAAACAGTAAAGTTGCGGGCCATAAAACCTGCAACTGGAAGATGACATAAAGTTCAGCAGAGCCGAGGGAATCTGCAGCGTCGGACAATAATTCCCTGTGGGTTCATCACTGCGGGCGGCCGCCATATGATCCATTGTTAATATAAAAATGTTGATTGTGGCTGCTATAAACCAAAGAACACCGAAAGAACTGCAAACACAACAGAGCGTGCTGGCTTTCTGTGGACTTCTGCTCACAGTTGGGAAAAGACTATATTTCACTTGAGCACGAGTAGAAAAAAAGCATTTAATTAAATTGCTACCCACACTAGTGACTAAGTTCTGTCTTTTGGTTGTTTTTGATGATTATTACTTTGAAATTTTTTCATGCGTAATCGTGATATGACCAGCAAAATTTCCATAAGGACAAATTAGGACAATTGCAGTATGACATAAATACAACCAAAGTGTTAAAATATGCTGCACTGTTGTAAAGGTGTGCTTTGATTTGGTGGATCTAACATATTTGGCCGTTGACCGTTCTGCTCTCCTCATTAAATCTGGATGTGTCATCATTAGCGCTCCAAGTTGCAGCTGCAGCGGGGACAAATTTTTAATGGGGGCAAATTAGCATTTGTTAACATCTACTTTGCAGGAGTGGTAAAACAAAGTCCCAACTCTTCATTAGGAGCATTAATCCACACTTTAAAAAGTGTGACTGTGATGAAAACACCGACTGCAGCCTGGGCTTTGCTATCTTGAACAGTCGCAGCCAAACAGCGAGAAGGGGGCATTTCATTTAATCTTGTTCTCGGCTGCCTACAATTAACAGTTTGCAGAAGGGTATTTCTTATTTATGGGCGCCCCTGTGAACTGCGCTGTGCTCAATAGCCTGCATTGTAAGAGGATGACAGGCAATTTTTTGGCTTCAAAGGCTTGGCAACAGCTCAGTGGAATTTAAATGACCTTAAAATTCACAGGTTTCTTTTATGGAATTATTATGCAGAAAAGCAGGGGATATTATCTGTATAATGTCATCAAAATAAGTTACTTTTTTTCCACATTTCCTGCTCTTTGCTCTCATTGTGGGCATATATATGCATATAAATGTGCTGCAGCGTGCTTGTGTCAAACTCGGAGAGGTTACAGGAAAGATATATTTGGCATCGCCTCTTCTCTGGTGGCGTCGCACAGAGCGGCTGGTCGGCCATCTGTAGTCTTGCTGTGACCTATGTGTCAGCAGAGGCCACGTCCGGCAGCAGCTGCCCTTGCCTGTAGCACCGCCTGGCGCTCAAACTGTTTCACGAGAAGATGCTCGCCTGCCACTTCCTCAGATTTGCGTGCACGTTTCTGCTGCTGGTGCAGCGGGAGTGTGACGGCTTGGATGCGCTGCGAGGCCAAGTCCTGTGCAGCTGGCCCCACCATACGTTCGCACCGCAAGAAACGCAATCAATCAAGTCACTGGGAATTCATTAATTTCATCTTGAGGTAAGCAGCCAGAGAAACTGGGCCTAGACGTGGAGAGTTGGCCAAGAAAATGTTGGCCGTGGCTCGCCTTTATGTGGCCATCAGGCTTCAATGGGCAGGTTTTCCCTCTTTGCCGTTTCCAATGTCAATTTCATTTTTATTCATAATCACTTTGCCTGCCAAGTGCAAAATGGATGCAAAGTTTATTCTAGTCATTCATCGCTCTCCACACGACAGGAATAAATATTTCATAGCTATTATATGGCCCCAAGGGTACGTCTGCTTTTTGAAATCAAAGTTTCTCGAACCACCTGTTGGTCAAATGAGGGAACTTAAATGAGAAAATGAGGAAACACAATGTCGTATTGTTCCCTCTCCTGTAGCTCTCCTAAAGAAGCTAATCACAGAAAACAGCGTCGACAGTTCAACGTGAACAGACCTGTAGGATATGTAGCTGAAGACATCGGTTTGAAATACCCCTCAGATGGACTTTGATGATACAAATCTCCATCATGTTATGTTTATGCCTGTGACTGTTCTCTCCTCATATTGCCGGGCTAAATGTTCAAAGGTAGCAGAAACTTTGTGTAACACATTGACGAGATAGGAAGTGCAAAAAAAAAAAAAAAAAAACCCTTCGCATCGCAAACTTCAAAGAATCCCCAACACTTCAAAAGCTTCTTCATGGTTCAGTGACTAATCTTCAAAGTCGTGCCAAGGATTGAACTGATAGTGCCGCCGTGTATAGCAGGTACAAACATCCTTGTCAGTGCCACTGAGGTGTAAGGTGGAGAGAAAAGGCAAGAGGAGATAAAACCGAAAGCTAATTGAGACAAAGTCTGTCCCTCGCCTGTGTGAAATACAAAGCCCCTGGCTGAAGACATTTGGTAATTACAACTGCCAGAGAACCAATCAGTCAAATGAATACCCCCATTAGAGGTTGAAGCCAGACATTAAGGTAAATTGGGGAATTATTGGTGATCCTGGAGGTTCATCCCAGTCACTGTGAAGCTTACAGTAGCTCCATCTTACCCACAATGCTGCTTTGTGAAATCTCAAGAAATTATCTGGAGAAAAATGACCTTGAATGTTTTGTCTTCAGAGAAATATTTATTATGTGCTTTGTACGATTTCTGCACCTGCTAAATCTATATTCTCCTACTAATCGACATCGGATGTTTCCTTCGACCAGCTCCTTACAAAGTGACTTTAATTGTTGTCTAATGGCTCTGTATTTTATCTGGTAGAATGGTGGAGATAATAACATCTTTTCTGCAGTCTGTGTTAATGGCGAGGAGGAAGCTTTGTCTCCCAAAAATTACACTCCTATACAGCTGAACTGCATTTTCAATTATTTTAAGGGAAACATATTTTCTCCTGGGTTTGTTTTTCTTGTCACACATACATTTCTAATCAACATATGTCTCCCGTTTATTGCATTTGCTTTCCATCTGTTTTTCCTTTTCAGCCAACCAATCACACTAGATTGGGTGGAAGTCCTCCTAGTCACACATATAATGAAGAAGAAGCTTTAAACATGTTGTGAAAGGGCCATATTTTAACCCATACCATGATATTTACCGAAACCTAACAAGGCAGCAAGTGAAAATTAAACTTATAAATAAAAATAAATGCCCCACATTGAACATGAACCTCAGTATCCTGTGTTGGACTTGTTCCAGCACCTTCCTCCTTTGACAGTGGAAAACACAAGTTGTTTTTGTTCAAGAGCACAAAAAACATCATTCTCTTTTACAACTGGCCTTGTGCAAGATCATTCTACTTGATAAATGCCACTTTGGCTAAATTTGATTAGCATAAATACGTCTGAATTCAACTTAAAGTTGCAATGTAAGGTTATATCACAGACTAGAACGCAACATCTTTAGCGTTGTTTGTTGTGTTAGAAAAGAAATATGAAGAAGAAAAATTGTCAAACCTTTAACTAAACTCGCATGCCACGATGATGAAATAAATAGAATATTAGTTTTACACAAAGTTTCATTTATTTTCAAAGACAAAGAAATGTTTTTTTCCTCGATTTTGAAGAAATACAGGCTGTCAATACAGAGCTTCTTTGAAAAGACTAAATCAGTCATGCGTCTCATTTGTGAAAGATTCAAAAAAACGTCTTTAATCCCACAGATCCTCTCAAATCACTTGGATGTGGCACTTCAGAACAAATTTGTCCATATGAGTGGATCTTGCATGAGACACATTGTCCATTTAATAACACAAAATGTGGGTTTCACATCCAATAAGGGCTAAATGATTAATTGCATTTGGTAAGACAATCAAGATTGTTGTGCTGTATTCTGTTTCACAATAATGCTCTTATTTTCTCCTCTGACAGAATTCCAGTGCACCCTTTTCCAATTCAATATGGTTTCTTCCCTATAACTGAACTGTTCACCCTCTAACAGGGAACATGAGCTGAGGTTGGACCGTCACAATCCAGGTTAGCGATACTGAACATGTGCTGTTCCAACAGTAATCCTGCTTGGTCCAAGAGGAGCCGTGCATTCAGACATTTGGTGCATATGTTTGGCCCAGGAGCCAACGACTGCATCGCTGCCATCTGTGGGATGAAGACAGAATGGCTCTAATTCAGAAATCCTGCCTCGATGCGATGATACTGTAGAACTTCTGTTGGTTTTGGATAGTCGGCTCTGGCCACTGTGGGGGTACAATGGTCGTCCCTGACATATCTCATGTTGCATATTTGTGAAAAACCTGCTGCTAAATCATCTGTAGATGGCTTGATTAATCCCTTTTTAGTTAACATTTGCCTGTTGGTTTATCTAGCAGCAAGATTATGTTAAAAAAAATGCAACTTGGTGGAGAAACTGTGCATAAGTAAAGGAAGCAACCACTGATGTTTGGTGGGGAGCACTTTCGTTGAATTATGTTTAAAATCCAAGGAAATCCACTGCGTTTTTTTAAAGGTTCTATAAATGCATGACATTTTCAAAGTGAATGAGTGATTATGTTAAACAGCTGTGATTTAAGCATTGAAAAAGTAGTTATAAATAAGACTTCTGCTACCCTATGCTCGGTACTTTCATGTCTTTTTCCCCCTGAGTCGGTCAGAAGTTTCCCCACATTATGAATCCAATATCCAGGACTCTAAGAACTAATGACAATCAAAGCTGCTGTACAGGAAGACAGTTATTGATTGCAAAAGTGTTTTTTTTAATGAAATGTCCTCATCTGAATCAAGAGTCCAAGGCCAGATTGTGTTGCATAGTGTACAGATTCTAAAGCCCTGTGAAGCTGCTTGAAATACTGGGCTGTAGGAATTAAAGTGGCTACTGTTGAAAAAAACTGAATAAAATGAATTGTACAAAAAAGGAGCTTTTATATGAAGGAAATCATCCTCATTTAATGAAACTTGCAGTTCAGTGTGCAGATGGCTCTGGAGAAATCGCTCTACAGCAGAACAATATGCACTCTAATACATTAATGTTTCCTTCTTTTTATAGTTGTCACCCTGAACCCAAATCTTCCCTCCAAACACAAGCAAACAGACAATATGACCCATGCAGAAAGAAAACATGTAGACAATTAGCTCAGAAAGTCTGCTGCACTCTTGTTTGATCCCCTCTTCAGGCTTATAAGTTGGAGAAATATCGAGGTTTGTGTAAATCAAACAATTCTTCGCAGGCACTGGTGAAATCAAGACAAAAACAGAACTCGCCAGGTGTTCAATCCAATTGATCCCTCTCAGCTCAAAATGTGCATATCAAAGTAGACTCTTGTAGGGAAGGGCCTCTTGTAGTGGCGGGCATAGCTCCCCAAAAATCAAAGGAGACTTAGCAGTTTCCTGCATTTAACGGCTGAATCTCAATAACCCAGGAGTCCCAAAAGTGCCCCGTCACTGTTACTACTGCGAACAATTCAGATTCCCACCAACGCATGTTGGGAATTTTAGCACAAAGCATGGCTCTGTCTAACATGAGAAAATGAAAACCCCCATACACAAATGACATGTCTTACAGGGGGGAAATTGAATCTTCTACAGCTACATTTAATTGGCTTGCTGCATGTGGTTTCTCCATTAAAAATGGCTCCCACCCTCTCCATCTGTAAATAGACACTTCATCACGCCCCCTCGATTCATTTCCCTTTAATTGCACGGCATTTGTAGTATAACAGTAAAGTACAATTAAAACAGTCTCAATATTTGCTGACAGGCATAGTCTTGCCAGCTTTGTATTTAAATAACTCAGAGTTAAGAGGAAGTGCAGGGACAATGAGGTAAGCTTGATGAAGGGGCTGATACCTTGATGACTCTTTTTAGTGTGTCTCGCAAATGGGCAATGCAAACACGACTGCGGCAGGTAGTAATTGCAATTAATTGGTCGGCTTCTCAAATAGACAAATCACAGCTCAATTATCCTAACCGGTAACTGAAAGCACAGATGCAGATTTTTAAAACATTTGCTACTTGCGAGCCCAAGGGAACCCTCAGGGGCCTCCCTGGGCAATGAAGCCGTCATTGTGGTTCATGAAGTGTAGCAGTTTCTTTTCTCTCCTCGCCCTGGCATATTTCCATTTATCAGGTCTACTGATGCGCAGTGTAAGAGCCCCAGACTTCAGCAAAAATGGATCAGAGTGCGAGGCTTGTCAAAAAAAAGGGGGGATACGCATTGAAAATACACAAACATGAATAAATGCTCAAATGTCGATGCATTCAAATGAACACACAAAGAAAATGAGCGTACACATGCATGAAGTCAGTCCCGCACTCACCCTTGTGCACAAAAAGACATAAAAGCGATGGAGAACCTCACACGGCAGGTCGATCACAATCCTTGAAGTACAAGTTTTGACAGTTTGACAGCACATGCCGTCTTTTGTGTAGCAGAAGAGGCTTATGGAGTCTGTCTGCTGCCCTCAACACTTCTTCTCCTCTTGGAGTAATAACATAAAATACACGCACCATATGGCTTTATGCATAACGCTGAGGAGCTTGAACAACTTCCATGCGCCAAAACAAACAGTTATATAAAAATAACATGCTTTTGAAGGGGTTCTTTTCAAAATAAGACATCAATCACATGGAGGAAAAAAAAAATGACACCTCCTCTCTCAGACTGATCGCTGTCACAAAAGCGGCTCAGATGTTGCTAACAAAGCTTTTAAAAGTCGTATCTGAGACTTTATTTATATCCGAGCAGAGTATCGTTTCCGTTTTGGAAATAATAACTAAATTTAAAAAAGGATTTAAAGCACCTGGAATGACTGAGAGCTTTCAGATCCTTTTAGCGCCACACTGGATGACATGTAAGCCCTTAAAGCGCTGTGCAAAAGCCAGACCACATAATGACATACTCGCTGTGGATGAATGCTCACATCCTCTTAAGAGCAATACATGAACTCAAACGCTCAAATGGCAGACGTTCTTATGAGGGGAATATTGCTTTGAGGGTGAAGGGCCACCTTTAAATGGAAACACCACTGGGGCTGTTTTCCAGCAAAGACGACTGTCATCCGTCGACGTGACAACAACTATTTCTCATTCCGGGAAGAAAATCCACTTCTACATTCCCCATTCCAAGCAAAGCGTCGCCTTAAATGACTCCTTCGGTAAAGTATCACTAAATAATAAAAAAAAAATCAGTGCTCACTAGTGAAAAATGGTGACACATGAAATCTTATCCGTGAGGATTAGCGTCTCTATATCCATCAAACACCTAAATAACTTAGGGTGAAGTGAACTGCTAAACCTTTGATCCTCCTCCTCCTCCTCGTCTCTGCCTGCCTCTCATGCCTTATCTCATCATCCATTTCCTCCCTTGTTTGTTGCTGTGAGTGGCACCTCGCACTCAGCCTTATACAATATCTGTCAGATGGCATTATTAATGCCGATAAAGCGCCGGATGAATCGTCACGCGAATAAGTCACTGTAGTGGAGGAGGTCACACAATGATCAAAGACTCGTAGGGAAGTGGTTGGCGTTTTTTTTTCGCCCAGCAACACCAAACCCCAGGGAATTTAAAATACATAGATAAACAGCTTTTTCATGGAAGGGTGAATCCTGTTAATTTGTGATGCTGTTGGAGTAATAACAAGTATAAGACAATAATAAGGCTCCCATGTGGCTTCTCCTTTTTTTTTTTTTTTTGCTATGTTCACAATCCTGTAATCAGCATAAAATGAATCACCCCTAAAAATCTAATTCCAGCTTATCACGTGCTATTATTTGCCCGCTTGCAAAGTTGTGGATTTACTTTAATAAAACTATAAACACCGTCATGTGATAATCACTGTGCGCTGATTCCTCTGCTTTGCCTTGCAGAGTTGAAGAGGATTAAGCCCGGGTTCCCTTAGCTAACCCAATAATATGTATGACAGAGCTGCAGGCGGCTTAGTGTTTACTGCTTCACATCTCTCCGAGGAGCTCCAAGTACAGCATAGACGGGCCCGATGTTTTTCTCTCTGTCACCTCTGCTCCTTCTCTCTAAATCACGACTGATACCTACTGCACTGCACCCCTCCTTCAGTCTTTACGTTATAACAGCTCCATCTGACTGCAGCTCTTTTCAGTTTTGCCTCATAGACTGGATTAAACAGAGCCTGAGTGTAAGAAATAAAAAGAAATGCAGTTATTGACAGAACCTGTCGACCGGCAAAAAGTGTTGCGGCCCATTTTTTAAATAATAAGATTTGAGATGTAAACAGTATTGTGGCTGAGTAATCAATGAGCAATGTAGCTCACTGAAAACACCACCAACATACTGTAAAAGCTCATGAAGAACCCTTTTGTTTTTAAATATTCCAACCGTATAGCACGACAGCCATCCAGCAGTACACGATTCTGGGATCTTAAGTGTCTGTATTAAAGCTAAAGGCAACTTTTAATTGCGCAGTGCTGCGAGGTATTCCCAGAGGGTTCACACTGTTCCACAGATTGACACTTCGGCAGCGGCAATGTGCAAAGAAATGAATCAATGTGCCAACAAATGCAACAAAGAAGCCGACAAGCTTGAATGCAAACAATGCGGGATTAAAATATAAAATTCGGATGTTTCAGAACGTGCTTTGCAAACGTTGTCAGGAATGAAATGCCTTCAAACTGCTCATCAGGCCTTTAGATGATTGGGGATGGAGCAGTTTTTCAGCCATGAAACGACACTACCAATCATACTATGACATGTATTCATTTGGAATCGTGTTTCTAGTCCAATTTACTCTTCTTTTAGCCCTGTTTAAGTCTCCCAAGGGAAATGTCCGGCTCCTTAGTTACTAAATGCTCCACTATGTTCACTAGCCAACCCTGTCTTTGCAAAATTACGTTCCCATACAGCTAAATTGCATTCTGAATTGTTTTCAGGCAAGCATACACTCACAGATACATTTCTAACCAACATCTATTTTTATTGTTGCTCCTTTTCAGCCAAACTAATCATTTATTAGTTGAGGTGGGCACTGTCATCCATTTATAACCCAGAAAATGGAGGAGAAGCTTCAAACTTGCCGTGAACGGGTCATATTTTAACCCAAATTGTGCTGTTTTACAAAATCTAAGCACATATTTTGACACCTAAAGCTAAGAATAGCAGCTCCACGTGAACTCCAGTCTCCTGGGTATAAGTCTTGTGGCTAAATTTCCTTCAAAACATAATTGAGAATGCAGTTTAGTTATATAGGGAACATAATTTTCTTGAGACAGGGTTGCATCTGTTCATTGTTTGCTCCCAAGCAGGTGATTCTGTGAGTGTTTTCTTGGCTGGAAATGACACCAGAGAGCGATGAGTCAAATCTAAATAGAAAATTTGCAAGAAACTGAGAGAAAATAAGGGAATTCATAGAATCTAAATATTGATTCGAGCTGATTTATTTATCTTTATAGCTAATAATATTGATAAAATTGATATTCAGGTTGTTCATGCGCTCCATGGTTTTAAAATACAACTCATTTTTTTATTCCTCTCTGGCTTGTGAAGGGTTTTGATTGTTGCCTGCCTTCCAAGTTAGTCATCAGAAGTCCTTGGCTACATGACATACATTTTCAAGTCTATCACTCATGACAGCAGCAAAGTGACAGCACACACAAACTGCAACTGAGAGATTTCTCCTTTCCCGTGGCAAAAATACGATCCTTTCTAACGAGCGCTAAGAAAAAAAGATGAAGAAATATGGTTTGCACTTTGTCAAATTCTGATTCACAGTGCAACAAATCTGACTTTGTCAACAGCGATTGTAAATACGTCTGATTCGGGCTTACCTGAGATACTGGCATTATGTTTGTCAAACAAACAGCACAAGTGGAGAGAACATGACAGGTACTTGGGGAGATGCTTTAGCGAGGTTAAAGCTCGGAGGCACGTAGCGAGATTGTCCAAAAACAAGGCTGAGAAGTTACAAAAACAGGAGTGCATTGTTGTGCGGCTTTTTGACACCGCTGTCAGTTCGGATTACATCCTCCAAGATACGAACAGTCATCCAAAACAAAACTCTCTTATGAGCAGCAATTTTTTGGCAGGAAGCGTGCCATCTTCACGAATAATAAAAACGTTTCAATCAATTTGAATGTCTGTGTTTTGGTGATGAAGCCACTAAATCTAACACGGCGGTAAGTGAAGTGTTTTTGCTGGAGACTTTTTTTTTTTTTTTTTTTTTGCTGGAGTATCTTGCTGAAGCCACTTGTTAGCGGTGGATCTTGCTTATGAACATTTTAATGACAAAGATGACATTATTAAATATGCAGAAGACATGTAATAACTTTCTCCTCCTACTAATGATTCCTCCAGGTGCATATTGATGAAAGCCTATTTGGGTGTAGTAGACAGGCCATGAAAGCAAATACGATTAAAAATGCTCAAATGTCACTTTCAGAATAGCATTAACATAACAAAAAAAAGTGTTTTTCTTTTTCCATGAATAGCTTAGTTTGCCCACTTTGGATTGGGAAGGTGATTTTTCACACCCTGGAGAAAACTTGATATGAGGCTAAATTAGCATCTCCAGACAGTCCGATGCATAGCCACCGATAAATTTCCCAGCAATGACACTTGGCCTCATATTGCAGCTTTCTGCTGGCTTAGAACAGTCACAATTAATTTCTTAAATGTCCGCAGTGATCTAGCCAATCATTACATTACTGCATTACTGAAAGAGTGCTTAAATGTCTTCAAATTCTTTTCCCTAAAGTAACTTTAATGCTGATGAATCATCTAAAACTGCACTCTGATAGTATCATATATTCTCGATTATCTTGCTCCAGCTTCCCATTATAGCGATAGGATATTTATACTGAGTGAAATGTTTAAACCCAAGACTCCATGTCTTTATGGCTGCATGAGTTGATAGTACAGATAAAAAGATCTGCACCTTTACCCTTAATTCATCCTGATGTTTTTGACATCTTTGGGATTTCTACTCCAGCTCACATTAACAATCTGTGGTATTAAAGCATTTTTGGCTCCCTGGAAAGGGTTTGCAGCATCAATGGGCAAGACACTCTACGTCTGAGATAAATTTGATGTATTATGTTCCCAATAAAAATGCTTAAATGTTTAGTATTTATAGTGCTATCGGGTTCACTTGTTACACTTGATATCACGCTAACATTGGCTAAAAACCGTTAAAACAAGGTGCAGAGCTGCTGTTTATGGGACTTATGCTGGTATTGTTGGGTCAGAAGTTGACAATGCAACATTCTGTTAAAAACCTTGACTCTTAACATTCATATGAATACTAGTTTGACATGTAACCTCTTCCTAATATTATTGCAGGCCAAGGACAACCAGCCATTGGCAGCAGCACTTCTAGGAAACAGTGGCCCTCTATATCGGTACGTAGCACCCCAAGACAAAGCAAAAATTCCTTGGGAATGGCTTGAGGAACACAACCAGGAGCCTTAAATGTTGACCTGGCCTCCACTTTCCCCCAGAATGACTGAGTAGGATGCACCGGAGTAAGCCCAACCCAAAGAAGCCCCCAAAGGATCTTCTACCAACGTCTTGATGTCAGACACCACAGGGCCAATTCAGAGGTCTTGTAGTCTCACTTTGTTAGCCTCTTCTGTATAAGATAATGGTTTGGCTGCACCACAGCACTGCTCTGCTACGGTGGGAAAACACTTGCTTGTATTTCTTTAAGCCAATCACAGTTGTCGAGGGTTTGGCTAAGTCTGTCTGCATGATCGAAACACCTCTGCAAATTTGATTCATTTTGCTTCATTTTTATTTCATTCTTTGTGCTGTCGTTTGTTGCCCGGAGGTTGCCGTTGTTGTATCTTGTGGCAAAATATAACAGATAGTGGAAGGGGGTGAAAATGCTGAATGAGATAATCAGCCTGTAAACTACATCCGGTGAGTCAGACTAGAGGTCCCATGTCCACTTCCACTGCCTAAAGCTATTCTAGTAGCACAAGGGAAGCCCATGCTGTATTTTATGGGTTTAATATTACGGCTGGTTGGTGCATAGTGGACGATACGGACAGTTTTTGAACAACTGGGGCTACAACTGAACTGTGCAATGCTAAATGTATAGAATCTACTGTGTTCACTGTAAACACTCAAACAAGAAAATGACTCTACTCACATAATTTCCAACAATAAGATTCTTAAGGGAGCTTATTTGTAGGCAATCCACCTAGTCTAACAACATGTCATTCATCAATATGGGTTCATAGAGTAGGCTCAGGTAGAGATAACTCACTCATCCGTGTAATAAGATGTAAAAACAAACAAACCACTAGACGCTTTGATGTGAAACAGAAAACATATGTTCATCTAAATGGCTTCTTATGATGTCAGGTGGGAAATCTTCTGAATGTTTTCCTAAAGAATCCACAACTCCTGCTCGGCTTCTGCATGTGACGTCACGTTCCCAGGTCGTGTCCCGGTCCCTGAGACTAGACCAACAGGAGTGTTGGAAAAAAGCCAAGGTATTGATTTTATGGCAGTTGTGAGAGTTGTAACAGAGTTGTAAACAGCAGACTACTGTTGCAGCACCCATTCACCCTCCGGCTTGACATCGCATAGCACTTTGTCCTCTTTCTCTAGAACGTTTTCATTGTAATTGTTGCGAGTGTGTTCTTTTTTTCCCCCCCTCTTATACTTTAAATTGGTGCACGGAGTCCAGATTTGATAGATTCAACTTCTCTCTGGAACGAATTGCTTAACTACAGAAGCAGTGTCGTTTAAATAATGAGCCCTTTGGTTTAAAAACCACCAAAATCCACTTACTTACCTTATATGCTTCAAAAACAACCCCGCCAATCAGAGATATGACTTAAGAACATGTAGTTTCTGCTTTCCGTGATATTAAATTGTATCTATTGGTCTTCCCTGTCAACAATGTTTCAGCCAGGCTTTCCACAGCTTGCATGAGCTTCTGTTTTTCACTTTAGTTTTTCAGTTTTCCCTAAATGATGTCTTGCAATGGAGGGTTTGGATTGCATCCAGGTTGTGCTAAAACCAGGAAGCCTGTATTTGTGTGGGTTTTCGAAACACCTGTGTCAAGACTGTCCTCTTCTTTCAAGCACATCCAAACCACCAGCTCTGATAATCATGTAAACATTACGTTCTATGCATGATTAGAAACATGGCTCGTATCTGGGCATATCTGGCGGGCATATAAGCACACTTAATTTCAGTCAGAGTGCTCTTATTAGCTCAGAAATGTGCATCAATTAAGCATAATGTGGCCTTTTAAACCTGGAGTACAGATAAAGCTTTCATTCTCAGGCTGCATGTAGCTTCACATGACAACAAATGTATAAATATCTTTAAAATATAGTCTCTGAATGTAAACACATCTGTGATTTATGACATAAGGATGTGCTGTTCGAGCATTTGCACTAAGCACATGTCACATCTTGTAGCAGCAGTTCATAGCCTGCTACTGTGGTATGAAACAAAATTTCATTTTTAGGGGTCATGACATCTTATTTTTTGATTTGTGCTCGTTGCAAAGCTGGCAACATGCCAGGTTTTCTTAAGCGTGAAACAATATACCAAAGCGGGCGTTGTTGACCCTTATCGAACAACTGAACCTGTTCTTCTGATACTTTTAATTTAAATGGCTTAGAATGAAATCCCCTGTTCGCAGGCATGTTTTGGAAAAAAAAAAACACCTCCATTGTGATGTTCGGTGCATCACAAACAAAAAGGAAAACTCAACACTCAGCTGAATTTTCTCGCTAGTGTCCAAAGGGGATATGTTCATCAACATCCAACTGTGTCTCCAGATGCCACATTCTTTATCCTTATGCCTGTAATCAATACGAGTGCTGAAGTATGCCGGTTTGTGCCGCTGGGTCATGTTTACTATGCAGTGTATATAGCAGACACAAATCTCCAGTTGCTGGCGTAAAGAATTCTCTTTGAACAACACAGAGCAGGCAGAAACTGATGCTGCAGCCGGTCTGCAGTTCAGTGTTTCTGTAAGTATTTCAATTGTCCCGTGTTCTCACATCGCTGGTAATGGTGGAGCAACACAAGCTGTGGGATCACATGAAAACGTCACAGTGACTATTTTACTGTTGGTAAAGTGTTTTAAGTTTGTTTTTTGTGGGTTTTGACTGCGTGTGTGTCCCTTCTCACACTTCATGTCTTGATTCAGGCATACGGGGAGCTTTGTCAGCGCTCAAACATCACCTATCCGAGCTGTAACTGTACTGCGTATATGCTGCTGCATTGGTGGTGCATGTGCCAATGTAGTCTCACATAGATAGCCATAAGTATGACATGCAGGTAACAGAAGAGGAGGAGAAAGTTGCACTGAATGTGCACTAGAAATGGCAGATTTATACTTGAAATCTCCATTCACTGAGTCAGAATTGTGCCAATAAACAGCTGCATCTTGCAATATTTAAATTATTCAGTTACACAGTAGAATATGTACATGTACACAAATAATTCTTTCATTTTCATTGTGGATAAATGTCAGTGCAGAAGCTTCAAGGAAAGGAAGTTTAAAGACTGACTGATATTATGCCGGGAAGTGCCTTTCACCTTCAAAGCTTCCAGTATTTGTACTGCATTTAGGACATTTGTGATTTTGGGTTACATGAGAGGATTACCAACAAGCAACTCAGATGATGCTAGAGGCACAAGTTTATTCAAAAAAGATCTGTCTGGAAACACAAAGTACTGCATGACACACTCACTTTGTGTAAATCAATATTCTTTAAGGTGAGGACATGCTTTTAAAGGTGGGTTTAGGTTAAAGTTGTAGTTAGGGGGTGTGCCATGCTGTCTGCAGTGTGACTCTTTTGAGTTAGCTTAGCATAAAGTCTGGAAGCAGGGGGAACATGCAGGTTTGGCTCTGTCCAAAACGCACCTAGTTACACATCTAAATCTCATCCTTAGATAACCCTTAAAACCTGACTGACACATTTTGTACCGGAATCTACATCCCTTCTTCTCATCTGAATTGCACACAAAGTATTAGTTGCAGCATTGAGGAGCACATGCCTAATAAACCTGCAAGACTTGACGTTTGTAATGATGCTAGTTGTTCATCTGTGTGACAAAGAGCTTTTGAGGAAAATAATTCGGAATTTGCATTCGAATTCAGGTTTGATCTACCCCTAAACATCACGTAAACACCTAACTCATTGTGCAAGAAACAGTGAAAGTGGAGCTTTATAATCACGCTGTCACATATTTGTACATGAAATACTGAAATAATCCTGCAATAGAGACAGATCAGAAAATTTACATCTCTACTAATTTCTTCATTTGTTTTCACACCCCTGCTTCTCGGTTAAATAAATCATAGAAATGTACCAACTTTCAAAATAAACAGCAGAAATTATACGTTAAATGACACTAGCTTTTTCCTTGTATAAGAATAGCTGTGCTTTGAAATGACAGAAAATTTCTGTATTATCTCAGACATTGGATTAACATGACATCCTCCCTTGTAAATAACCACAAATTTATGTTTGCTTTTGTTGCAATGACCCAAAAATGTCACACCGTCATGGTTCTGATATCCTCAGATTCAAGACAATCTCATTTACACAAGTAGAAAATATATCTCTACTGCCAGTATTTTATGGTGAAATATATGTACAAACATAATGTAAAATGCAATATTCTGTTTCCGTAATAAAAGTGTATCATACCAAGTGATGGAATATTTAAATAGCCTAAATTCTTCTGGGTTGATGTGCTTTATTAACCCTTCTATTGACCAGCATTAGAACGCCAAAGTAAAGGTGGTGAAAGGACCCTGAAAACAGCCTGAATAGGGTTAACTCACTGGTCTAATCTGATGAAACCATTAATCTGCACTGAAAGTAAAGTGTAGAATGAGTTGTGGTTTCACAAGGATTTAGTTTCCTTGCTGGACTCTTGCCAGGCAAGCAAAAGAAGCTCTGGGAAGTCATTTCACCCAGCTGCTGATCACCAAGAAATCGATGCAGCATGTAACTCCCCTGCCACAATTTATCATTTTCACATCTTAGCGGTACACTGATAAACAAGTATGATTAGCAGCCGGGTCAGGCGAGCTGTGTGCCTCTTCTTGAAGGTTTTTATGCAAAACTAACTGACTCCTGACTCCAGCTTCATACTGAATGCAAATACACAAAAGTCTCCTTATTTAATTCTCTGCAATGATGCAAATGGACATATTCATCAAGATGCTAGAAACGCTGCCATTTTACTGTTTGTTCTGAATCACATATCTTCAGTAGACGCTTGAGAGGAATCTGTGTTCGAAGTGAAAGAGATCTCGACCTCACTTGACACGGAATTGGCTCCGTGGCGAAGAACTTGGAACAAAATTTACACAAATTTCCTAAAGAGTCAAGAGTCAGGGCAGAAAAGCCACAAATGTCAGCAGTGAAAGAAGTCATTAGGATTGTATAACAGCCAGAGCAACACTCCACTGCAGAGCTAATGTAGTCTTTTTCTGCTGTAGGACAGTGGAAATCTTCCAGTCTTTTCTAAATCCATGATAGGAGCTCATGAAATATTTATGGATCCGAGCAAACAACAGGATATGTAATTATCATCAAACACAAGAGTACACAACGGCTGCAATCAAGTCACTTCTGTCTCTCTGTCAGTCAACCCAGGGAAAGGTTAAGTTCTCCTCCTACTCCACTAATTTCTGCTGACCTTTCCAGGTTGACGTCTCTAACCCAGTAAAATTTCTCCGAATTTTCTCGACACTTATTAAGTCACTCAAAATACAATCAGCGCCAGGACTGTCTAAAAACAAAACAGGCTCCTGGTGGATTGTGCATGCATCACTCCATCAGTCCTGCACAGAAAACAGCAAAAAAAGAGGGGCTCTTAACATATTCCTCTAAAAAGTGTTGCCTGGATAAGACGATGACACATCCTGACACGTTACTATGACACTGGCAAAGATCCAGAGCAGGAGACGAGACTTGAAAGCACAACAAGGCCATGAAAAACCATCTTGAGAGTCTACGTGGGGTATTTCTGTTGCTTTAAATGTGTTGATTTCCCATGCGAGGGAGCGTGATTCAGCTTGAAAATGTTTTGCTTTTTTTTTTTTTTCCTCCCACCACCCCTCCTCGCTTAGGAGGCTGTTTGTCGGGGAAATGAGGGATCGCTCTAGTTACAAATGTGGGCTGCAGAATTGCCACATCTGATCAGAACTGTAAAATATGCATCAGTGCGCGTACGATGAATGCTTGTTTTAGGGTTTTCTTTTTAAGCTATTTTGGGAAGCCGGGTGATGCTGCATATGCATCTGCAATAAGTGAGGTCTGAGACTGGAAGTTATATAACAGAGTAAAGCTTTCATGTGGAGCATAAACATGGTTGGGAGGTCTAGGTGTTGATTGGACTTAGAGATGTTGAGGGGAAATCTCAGATTATTTGATTCCATATGTCCCTCCACTGCGAGTCAGTGCAACATATAGACTACTGTAATATCCTCAACTGGCTTGAATAGCGAATTCAAAACTTTATTCACCGTTATTCTCTTTCAGCAGCACTCCTATATAATAATTTTTATCGTGACATGAAATATCCAGTTGCTTTTTTCAGTGGACGTGCTGCCGAATGCTGATTGGCCGCCACAAATCTGTGCAAGTTGAAAGAGAATCAGCAGTCCAGCCTGCAAAAATGTACAAAAGGCTCCCCAAATACATCCCACAGTTTACCTTCATTAATATGCACATTTGTGCTCAAATTCTGCTGCAATCCAATATTCTATTTTATGGGCAGCACTGCACAATATGAAGTCAAAGCAGTTGGTTCCCCCCTCGAGCTACATCATCTAATTGTTAGAATTTCTGCAAGCAGCAGGGTAAAGATCCATAGGTCATATGTCTTTCTGTGAAGCCTAAACCTATCATGCATGACAATTTAAGATATTAAAATATGATAAATTATATATATATAATGATAAAAAGGGTATTTTAAAGCGATAACTACACATTAAGTGCACATTTTGTTGTGAAAATATCTGTAATTATACAAGATATCTCTAATTCAACAATAGAATTTTGGTAAATTATTTCTTTTTCAGTTATTTGTCAGTAATTGTCTTATTTATATATATATATACAGATTTAAACATGAATTTGATGGTTTAATTTATTAATATAGATATAAAAAGGAAATATTTGTGAAATTGAAATGTTATTTTACATTACACAAGTAAATTCTGTCTATTTTTCATAATTTTATTGACATTTATGTGCATGTTAAACAAAAAATTTAAAATTATGTAATTACACTGAGCTTTAAATAAGAGAAGAGTGGAATAATAAAGGATTTAGACTGTATCTTGAGAATAGCGGGAAGAACATTTATTTTACCTATTTTACATATTATTGTGCTCTTCTGCTAATTATATACCTATATAAAAACAAATATGTTTGGAAAAAAAGCAAGGAATAATAATGAAGAAAAAATATTTTAAGTTTTGAGGCTGCGAACTTCACCTCTTGGTGTCTGGAAGGCAGGACCAACCCCAGCATCCCTTCTTGGACCTGCTCTTGGCTATATTGCACTGCCCTGGGTAAAACTGCTGTCTATTAAGTAGACACACACAGCACTCAGAAAACATGATGATCCTCCAGCAGATCTTAAGTGTTCCTTCAGCTTTCTCCAGCCTGAAATACCTCTTCATTTAAGAGCCTTTCCGCTTATTTTCATGTCCATATCATAACAGAATTGGTCACAAAAGAAAATTAAAAAGAATTCCTCTTTTCAATGTCTCTTGACACTGTCTCATTGCCAGTGAAACTTTTTTCACTTCACTGCACTCTTGTCAAAGCCTTAGGAATATTTTTTCTTGTTCTGGAACATGTCAGCACGTCCTACTGGGACTAATATGCAGAAAGTTGTGTTATAAACCTCCTTTTGGGAAAAATCCCTTATTTACAAATAACCAACGATGGTGAGCCTAGCTGTTTTATGCTAAGCTAAGCTAACCATCTGTGGCTGTTAGAAAATCCCTTATTCACCAATAACCAAAGATGGTGAGTCTAGCTGTGTTATGCTAAGCTAAACTAACCATCATTGGCTATAAAAAAAAATCCTATATTCACCTGTAACCAAAGATGGTTAACTTAGCCGTTTCATGCCAAACTAAGCTAATCATCTTAGGTATTAGAAAATCCCTTATTCACCAATAACCAGAAATAGTTAGGTTAGCTAGCTTGCCTCTGTCTAAATGGGATTTTAAAGCTCAGATTTGACACAGTTCTATTTGTTGAATTTACAAGTTTTAAAGGTGCTAGTTATTAGATTTTGTCACCTTTGGGTAAAGTCAAGTGGACTATATCAGCCTGCCCTTATACTAAGCTAAGCTAACAACTGTTGACAGAAGCTTAGCAGACATAAGAGTGGTGTCAGGGTTCTCATCCACCTTTCAGAAAGGAAGTTAATACATTTCCAAGTGCCTGATAGCAGATCTGGTTTGAAGCTTCCAGTCACTTACTTGAAGAAGTGTGATTATCTGAATGCCAAATAGACTCTCTGAAAAGCTTTTATAAATGCACATGTATTATCTGTATCTTTGAAGACTTACTTTAAAAACGATGAAATGCAGCCTACTCCAAACATTTTGTCCATACACATTCTAAGACAAATTTTACTGTATTGCAGTTTTGCATCTTCATGGTCACACTTTCTGCTCCTTATCCAAACTATAAGCAGCAGCTTTCTATTCGCAGACAGCTTGGAGATGTCTCATAGTGCCACTGAACTGACACTAATTAAAACAACTTCACTAGCGTTGTTGGGTGTTGTTAAGTGCTTTCTCCCTCTAAGAGGCTGCAGTCAGTGAGGTGACCTTCTCCACTTCCTCCCACTTACTGGACAGGAGCATGTATGAAGCACAACTTGTTAGATGCGAATCAAATCACACTGTGGTAACACATTTATCCAGACTTTACATACTGTATATATACACCCACCAAGAACTGTATTAGGAGCAGTTGTATACCTGCTTATTCATGCAATGATAATCTAATCAGCCGGTCCTGTCATGCAGCATCAGTGCAATGCACAACATTTTGCAGATACAAGTCAGGAGTTTTAGTAGAAAATTTTTGTTTTTTAACAACAAGAGTCACTAGAATTTACTCAGAGTGTTGCAAAAAAAAAAAAAAAAAAAAGCCCACCAGTGAGCGAGCATCAGTTCTGCAGATGGAAACCCCTCGCTGGTGAGCAAGGTCAGAGGAGAATGACAAGATGGGTTGAAGCTGATGGAAAAGGTCACGGTACCCAAGATAACCACTATTTACAACTGTGCAGAAAAGCATCTCTGAATGTGTCCAGTGTTGAAGTGCATTCCGCACAACAACAGAAAACCATACTGGATTTCTACTCCTAACAGAAATCTGACTCTGCAGCAGGCACCGGCTCTCCAAAACTGGACATTTGGAGATTGGAAAAATGCAGTCCAGTGTGGGGAATCTGTATTGGCATCGACAGCATGATGCATTGATCCAACCTGCTCTGTGTCAACACTGGGTGATGTAATGGTGAAGGGAATGCTTTCTTGGCACACTTTGGGCCCCTTAATACCAATCAGTCATGGATTGAATGGCCTGTCTGTGTGCTGTTGCTGACCGTGTGCTTGCCTCAGTTTACTATCTTCACATTTATACCTTGAGCTTTGATGTCACAGAGTTAAACTGGTCTCAAGCTGGTTTCATGAACACGACAGTTCAGCAACCTCTGAATCCAGTCGGTGAGATTTTATGGAATGTCTGCAGAAATCATGTGACAAATATCAATGTAGATCAGAATCTCAAGAGAATATTTTCTTGTGGAATACATGCCTCAAAGAACTGAAGCATCTTTGAGAGCAAAAGCGAGACTCTACCCAGTAGGGTGCATCTATTGTGCGTATACTGTATACACATTGCCTCTCATTATTACCACAGTAGCTGTAAGTAACATGACAGGTTAATGAATTAGCCTTGCAGTGTAGTGCAGCTGTTTTTGCTTGCGCTATTGGATGTTTAACGCCGATGCTATCTTTGGTAGAAAATGCATTAAAGAGTCAAAAAAAAAAAAGAAGAGATTATAGAAGCACAATAGACTCCCACTAATTAGACCGCGCGCTCTTTAAACACTGAGGTGATCAATTTGAGAATGGACACGGCATTTCCTTTAACTGTTATGCCCTGTCATTAACTTTTGTCTCTCCTCTTTGCTTTTTGTGTCACTAAGAAGGAGATTTTAGATCCTTTTGTAAGTAGAAGTACAAAAAACACACTGGTAAAATGTGTCCTGCATTGAAAATCTTACTTAAGTTTAGATGTATAATAGACTACAGTAGCATAGAGGATGTTTATTGTCAATTTCTCTATATATCCAGGACATACAGAGGAAATGAAAGTACTTTTCTCTCACACCTTTGCATTAGTGCCATATATTAAAAAAGGGTCAAAACACAGTATAAGTAAATTAGAGTAAATCAAATATATAAAAGTCAACCTATGAACTGGCAGTAGTGCAATATAGCAGCAGCTTATTGAAGTATTAAAAGCAGGAAAATGCATTTAAAGTACTGCTGGCAGGCTATGATTTAATATATCATTAGTTCACTACGCTGAGACTTTTTTTTTTTTCTATTTTGTGCATGACTAAGTAATTTTTATTTCATCATGGACTAATCTGCTCATTATTTTCTCAATTAATCCATTGGTTCTTTGGTCTGCACAAATTGCAATGCCTTCAGAAGTATCCACAAGCTCAATTTCCAATTAACTACACCTGCTAAAGAATTGCAATTGAGCAAAATGCAATATATATAAAAGTTTAAGGTAGCTTATCATCAAGAAAAGACTTAAAATTCATACTCTGGTGTCTGAGTCCATGCAGTTAGCTCCATTTCACCTCTTATGTTGGCAAAATTTGTGTCAAAATCAAAGAGTGGCAAGTCTGGGTCCTTCACAAAAAGAAAAAAAAAAAAGAGGGAATCAGCTTAGATTAGACAGTGGATGCCAGGGAGCAACTGACACAAGCAGAGAGAGACGGAGATGGCTTCTTATGTGCTTGCATAGAAATGGATTGAGTTAAATCGATTGCTGCCTTATCCATCTGCCATAACAGCTGGTGATGCTCTGATATATGAGAAAGTAAGATAGCAGCCCGAAGGCCCCTTTCTCTGAGAGCTAACTTTATGTTCTCACAGCAAACTAACAATTTGCAGTGCATCTATATACGCGACTTATATTGATTAATTGCTCCGGCTCACCAAAAAACATCCCCCATATGTTGCTATTTAGATTCCTCTCATAGTTTACTGTTGTGGTAAATTCATTATATACAATGCAGTTAAACACTTTGTCATCTGTGGTGAAGAGATTTTTTCTCTTCCCCCCCCCTCCATGAATGGGACCTAAAATAAACCCAGATCTGGCAGGTCAATCACTTTGCTCTCTTCTCATTGTTTAACACGGTCAGGAGGATGTTGCTGGATGTGAGTCTTATCTGTGGATGTTCCGCCGTCCTGAGCTGCCGAATCGGAGCGAACACGGAAGAAGTGGCTTGGCAGCAGATAAAGCAGAAGAGACAGACAGCTAAATAATCGGCCTGCAAAGACCTGGCACCGGAATGTAATTACTGAATGAATGGACAAAGCATCTGTCTTTCGGGAGGCTTCAGGTGAGATTTTGTGACGATGGCGAGTGAAGAAACACTGTGGGGGAGGAGGGAAGTGATAATGAGGATGATGTGTTGGGAAAGCTGAGGAAAGGAAGGGCATAAGAGATGCAGGGCACCTCTGTGGACATGTCCTTTCACACACTCTCACCAGCATCTTAGTCTGAGATACTGTAGCAAACATTGGCTGCACAAAATGTGTTTGGCATATTTCACACTACACACGTGAAAGATGAGCTGTTTCTCTATTAAAGAAAGCAAAGAATTCAATATTCCTATTTTGCTGTTGAATAAAAATGCCGAAAACAAAACAGAAACAACGGTTACTTCGCCTGTCGAGGTTCCCTTTTCAGCAAAGTTGGAGCGTTCTTTGAAACAGCAATCTTTTATTTCACACAAAAGCAAATAAACAATAGCGTCTCAGTTGTTTTTGTTGGCTGTCTAGCACATTTAGTTGTCGCTAGTTACATTTAATACATAAGCATTGACTATGCAGCTGCAGGACTTGGTCTCAAGCTGACTTTTTACAGCTCAAAGTTAATCTATTTTAGAAATAAACCCTTAAGAATGCTTTAATATTCACAATGGCCACATAAATGATAGAATTCTACATATTTTATTGTTTGGTTGTTGATTTACAGGGCTGCACAGTGGGTTGGTGGTTAGCGGTTAGCACTTTCGCCTCGCAGCTAGAAGATCCCCGGTTTCCGTCCCAGGATCTTTCTGCATAGAATTTGCATGTTCTGTGTGCATGTGTGGGTTTTCTCCGGGTATTCTGGCTTTCTCCCACAGTCCAAAAATATGCTGAGGTTAATTGGTGATTCTAAATTGTATGAATGTGAGTGTGATTGTTTCTCTGTATAAGTAGCCCTGCCATGGACTGGTGACCTGTCCGGGGTGTCCCCTGCCTTCACCTTGGGTCAGCTGGGAAGGCTCCAACTCCTACAACCCCAATGACGATCAAGCAGTGTGTACATAATGGATGGATGCATGTTGATTTACCCCCCAAAATTCCTCCATATTTAACAAAATTAGACTTTTTTTCCCCCAATGAAAACAATCTCCTGCGGCTTTAGATGTAACTCTACACCATTACATCCTCTAGAACAGGGGTCGGCAAGTAGATGTGGCTTCGGGACAAAATGTTTGTAAACAATCGAACAGCGGGCCAACCTGCGAGGGGGTGCGGAGCGGGGGGCGCGGGGCGATACCGCGAGCAGCGGAGCTTCTACAGCTGATCGCTGCTGCTTGGGACACACGTCTCAATTCTGATCACAAATGTATTAAAAATGACTCCTGAGACACACACACGTTTTGCACCCACTGTTGCTCAGTGAAATCTGGCTGGTACAACCGTGTCCGACCAGTAGCGCAAACGTGGAAATGCCCGGCAGCAGCCGACCACGCGAGTTTCGTGTTGCGGTGACGGACTGGCTTAGCTCCATGCCAAATCAAATTTTCAAAATCATCTGGCGGGCCAGATATTATTCCTGACGGGCCAGTTTTAGCCCACGGGCCGCCAGTTGCCGACCACTGCTCTAGAATATGAAAATCTATCAAGCCTTTGCTTCTACCTCCACCTAAACCTGCTTAGTTTTTCCAGCTGGAGCACACCAGCTCACCAATGACTCTGCTGTAAAACCATTCAACAGAAAGTTGTAATATTGGAGTAATTCAGTCAGACATGCTGCAACCGGAAGCCAATTTGAAAGAAAAATAATGACAAAAAAAGTCCCATTTTGCAAGTTGACAGGGCTCGTGTGTTTGATTTGCTAAGTCTGAAGCCCCAGACGGCTAAATTTGTGTTTCTGAGACTGTCATCAGTGCACTGCAGCTTCAAGGTGAAAATGCTCAGCCATGGTGTTGACTGCTTATTAAAGCAGTTTTAAAAAAAACACCATATGGACGTGTTAACAAGGTACAAAACTTGTTTCCACAGTTGGGGAAATGTAAAGACCGAGGCTTTATGTCCTCTGCAAATAGTTGACATCCTCACCAGCTGTTATAATGCACATAAAGGACTTGAAAATAAGCAGTAAAGTTATTGTACTGCAGGTTAGAGTCACATTATGCAGCATATTTTAACACTTTCTTCACTTTTAGAAAAAAGTATGTGTAAATGTAACTAAAATATCACATTTGATTGGGTTTGCTGGGGTGTGAATTTTCCCAAATCAAATATAGTGCCCTCTTGGCTCCTATATGGATGTTCCAGTCCTGAACAAGGAGTTTTAAAACAATATTAGTGATTTTTCAAGAAAAAATGTGGCTGATAATTTGATTTTTAGCCGTTAGAGGAAACATGAGAACACTGTTGTTGAGTATAAACTACAGCATTTAGTCAGACATTCTAACAGCTGTAGCCTATGCTAGACCACATTAACACGTGTTAAGTTTGCTGCTGTGTCTTTTAAAACCTTTAAAAGCTTTTGTCTTAGTCGAGCTCCATGTGCACCACTTCACCTTGTAAGGAAATCCAAAGCTTGACAGTCCTGCCATGCCTCGTTATTGTTACCACCTCCTGCACTGTTTGGAGGAGCAGTTTGCCAAAGAGTCACCTGATGTTTTAAAGGTCTACATGCAAAAAGTGGGGTGCGAACTACAGGGGAGCCGGAAGAAGCTTGTCTCCTCTTAATAAGGCATGAGCTTTTTGAAATTTTAAGAGGAGTCTCTAAAATATTGACAATGTGCTATTTTTCTACATGTTCGTCATCTTGGTTCATGCGTAAAATTAGGCTGGTATCGATGTTCGACTTACGCATGACGGCTCATAAATTCACCGTCATCCTTCACAATAGCATCAACGTCAACTCAAAGATCAGAACAGAACAAACCAAACTCTCTGCAGGGCTGAAAACAGACATCAACGACTACTTTTTATCCATTCTCCCGCTCTTACAATTCATTTTATTATTTGTAAATGTCATCTCTGTCGTGTCTGCCCATGCTATAAACTAAAAATTAGTCAGGGTGTAGTTCAAATACTAGTAATAAGTTGGAAATTCAAAAACCCACAGCTGTTTTTTGCTCTAGCTGCCATTATAACATGAATTTTCAGGCAAAAAAAGGATATTTGTCTTACAGTCCCGCTTCAGAATTCAATAGAGATGTCGAAGTGAACTACTTAGCTGAGCGAGTGAGTGTCGCTCGTGTGTTTTCTGTATACGGTGTGCACTCTGCAGCTGGTTATGAACTCTCTTAAGTGGTTTGTTTTGTATCAGAAAGGTGAAAGAGTCCTCGGCTTTCATCTAACGCCATTCAGCTCCACGGCGCTGAATGGCGTTCTTGAGATACTTCCAAAATCCAAACAGACTGTCATCTCGGCAAACACACATTCTGACCCGTAAACCTTGAAAAATAATAACAGCCCAGGTTGAAATTCCTCTCAGTCTTTTGGCGCGTTTCAGTCGCTCTGATTTTCTAAAGGTGCTATTTGAATCCTTACTACTGCTGCTGCTGCTTCACACATTTGCATCCTATATTGCTTTCATTCTCTTATCCCAGAATTAATTGGAAAGTGAAATTGCTTTTCAAATTGTTTCAACTTGCATCGACTGACCTAATTAGTTCAATGATTACTCTCGCCGGGAAGAGATCCCTGCCTAAATGATGTGACTAATTTGAATGAATATTTCAAACCCATGTCTGCAATTAATGCCATTTACATATGTAATGTGTCTGCTTGATTACTTAATTATGTTTGTATTCCCCCGATGATGTCACTGACAGGTGTCTTTTAGAATATAGTAAAATAAGTTGAAACTCAAGCAGATGTCCCCCTTCATTCGACTTGTATGAGATGCTGCACTGCATGCAGAAACTCTGGCTCTACCTGCATTACTGAGCTGTCGAGCTCCTGGTGCTTGCGACGGCTTTACATCTACCCCTGACAAATGTATTCACTGTCATCCGCTGACTCGTCGGAGACTGACAGAAATGGATTTTCTTTGCAGTTAGCTCCCCATGGCTCGGGAAAAAAAAAGGAAAGAAGAAATGAGATCAAATAATGTAAACAGAAAGTCTTTCCTACACTTTAGTTAACAGGTCATAGACAGCTTAGACAGATTTTGAAGGAAGTGGCCCTAAAAGGTTATATAATTGTTTTGGTTTTCAACTTACTATTGTGATTGACAGATTGAAAAGCAATCTTATTCTTAAGTCTTAGCCCTTTAGCATTCAAATTTAAAAAAAGCTGCTGTTCCAGTACAGTTTTATCTGACTTTTTTTGACAACAAGGTTGATTTGAAATGAAATTACTCATGCATTTGAGGCTAAATTAGAAGTTCTATTTTCCGCTGGGAGCAACAGTAGTCTGAAATCAATACTTGTGTTCATTTTGGACAACATGCTCATTTGTTTCTTGCAGAGAATGTGATGAAAAGATCGATGCCACTCGTATCTGGGTGCGAAATATGAGGCTATACCCAGCAGCTTGTTAGCTTAGCTTAGCAAAAATCTACTGCAGCTGAACTATTCCTGCTCAAAACCCTCAGTACCTGGGTTCTGTATAGATGAGGCAAAGAAATGTTGCATTTTTATGCTTTTGAAGTGCTAATAGTTGAGATTTGTTACCTGTGAAATAGGCCTAAGCTAACTGTCTGCTCGTTATTAGTGTTATATTTGATGAATGTGTGTAAGAAACTGCTATGATTTTAGCATCTTGTCCAGAAACAACGTATATTTCATAAAACTTTGACGAATTCCTCAAAAACGTCTATGTTCCCGCAGTACATGGCAGCACTGATTGACAGGGCTACGTTAGAAAACTGGCAAAGCTGCTGTTTTGGGACCTCAGACTTTCAGCCCTTCTTTCCACAGCAGGCCTCCACATTGCTGCCTGACTGTCGCAGCTGCCAGAGACTGGTGTCCTCACCGAGCCACATGTCTCACACACGGCTCGTTCCCGTGTGCTGCTGCTATCATTTCTTCATTGAATTCATTAGTTTTTTTTCTCTCTCAACGCAGAGTTTTTCCTGTCTCTGTTTAATAAGAAAGAGACAGAGAAATAAATAAACAAGAGGCGGGAAGAAGTGAGACAATATCATTCTGGCCTTTGTAGCCGTCTGAGATCGCCCGCTCTGTGTTTTAACGAAAACTCAACAAAGTCGAGGAAAGGCAGGAGGCCTCACTGGTGGGCTTTGTCTGGCCCGGCTGATGAATAAATGAATAGAAACATTTGCTGTTTATGGCAGCGGTTCCAAGTCTGAGGAGTTTATCAGGCAGGAAGGAAACGAAGAGAAAAAGACATTTATGATACACAAAATTAAACCTAAGATTGGGGCATTTTTTGAACCATTGTTGACCTCTTTAAGCTTCTAACTTGCAATAAATAAACTGAAAAAAAATCAGTCTGCGGATGACTTAAGCCTTCATTATACTCCCTTGTGGATGCACATTTGGGAAGCTGCAGACACCACAGATGCATCGTTGTTATTATACCATTTTTTAGTGCACAGGAGTCTGTCTGCAGGGCTACATTCCCTGCTTGCACAATTGGATATGTATGTATTCTGTACATGCACACTATTACCAAGCATGTGCACCATCGGCCTTGTATTGTAGTTGACCAGTTTGTGGCTGCAGAGGAATCCATGCATACTCTTGCAGACTTGGGGAGATGATAAAATTTACATCCTGCAGACTGTAGTGGACCTTTGCATAATCGCATTATGGAACGTATTATTGATATTACTGATCAAGATGAGTGGATATTGCTTTGCTTGAAGGGAAGCACTAGTTTATGGGACATGCAAACACGAAGTAAAACAATATTGATGCCATTTTATATGTGCTCCTTCTGAACTCTTCTGTAAACCCACACTAGCCATCCAGACTAGGTGAATTCATAACTAAGTAAAGCTAAACTCCTCTAATAATGCTATATCAAAGTGAAACAACATCTTAAAAATGTATAGTTTCTTTTAGATACGCTAAAAGCTCCACATCCTTCTCTGATGACGACTGCAGGCTCGTAATGTTTATTACAGAAAATGGATGGAAACTAAAGGCTAAAATAGCTGCCGGTATTACAGGGAACACACAGCAATGTGCTCCTTTATTTCCTCTTATGTCAGAACCTGGAGAAAAAAATCAATATAAAGAACGAAGCCTTATTTACACACACCACCTGATAGACTGTGGCTCGCTGCAAGATGTCAACAAGCTATTAATGTTGCAGGAGACGATTGCTTTTTTTTTTGGCTAAGTGGGCAATTAAATGATGGGAGTCCTATTTTTACCCACAAACCCACTGGTGAGTAGGACTACATTTTAGAAAGGCAGATGTTTTTTGCCCTTTGTTTTTTTCTTTTTCTTTTTCCAGATTTCACTGAGCGGGACTCTGAGCCCGAGTGCAATCAGGCAGACATTTGCCATTCTTAACCTTAATCCGACGAGCACGCATTTCAGTGCAGGATGCATAATTGCAGGGACATGTGCACACACACACAAACACACCACTGGGATTACCGCATATGGGTGGGGCTCACTTTGTGTCACATGCAGATAAAACCAAAAGCTAAGACGGCAATTTAGCGCAATAAATAAAAGAAAAAAAATTCCGCTTCACTTTCCCTGTTGCTCCAACTTAGCGAGTAAAAAGTTCTGCAATAACAAAACAACATTTAAATGTGAGTCAAAAAAGAAAAAAAAAGCCCAAAGTCTCTCCATATGCTGTAGTCAGTTAAGGATCCTCTGACAGACTCAATCAAACTTTGAATGTGGAGCAGAATACATTCTCACCATCACCAACAGTTCTCCCTCCGCTACCCCCGACTGAACCGTTTGTTGAGAGAAACATAAAAGGTTTGCTCGGTGGACATGTTCTTGCCCTCAGGGGTACACAAACTCAATAGCTAGCTAGCTAGCTAGCCGTCTCTTCTTGAGTGCACCTGTGCTTTCCTAGTGGCAGACACGGAAAATTGAGGTCATGATCCTCGTGAGTATGTGAGTCAAGATGCCTCTGCGTTGAAATATCTCTCTCTCTCTCTCTCCTCCGATTCAGTTTATCTCCTTCAAATATCTGGGAAATTTCTGCATACCTTCCATCAACTTCTCTATATATGCATATTTCCAGCTTCTTTTGCATAATTTACAACCATCCCACGCTGCATATCTGATTCTCTGTGTGTGCTTCTTATTTGCCGGAGTTTATAGATATACATCAGAATTTACATCTATATACATTACTGTTGAAAAGTTTGGGGTCACTTGGAAATGTTATTTTTGAAAGAAAAGCAGCTTTTTTTCAGTGAAGATAACATTAAATTAATCAGAAATACAGTCTAGACATTGTTATCCCCTTGACGCCTATTGTCGCAAATTCGCAACATCCCACTTTCATTCAGACTGCAGCAAAGATAGCATATCTATTCCCCCCGATGCCAGTTTGTGCATATTCAGTACGTACCTCGGAACCTTTTGCAAGCACTGGTTTCTCATAGAATCAGTCGGAGTGGGACCTAGTTATTTTATATCTGTTATTATTATTATAATATATCTGTTCTATGTGTAACAGACATATCTCCACTCATTTTAGCATCAGCTGGAAAGCAGGTTTTTTTTATTTAACTGTAAATAAATTCAGGCGTCAAGGGGTTAACATGCTAAATGACTATTCTAACTGGAAACAGCTGATTTTTAATGGAATATCTCCATAGGGGTACAGAGGAACATTTCCAGCAACCATCACTCCTGTGTTCTAATGCTACATTGTGTTAGCTAATGGTGTTGAAAGGCTCATTGATGATTAGATGTGCAATTATATTAGCATATGAATAAAAGTGTGAGTTTTCATGGAAAACATGAAATGACCCCAAACTTCGAATGGTATAGTGTGCGAGTGTGTGTGTGTGCATTTCACTAATGAGGGGAACTTTTAAGGCTTAAAACAAACAAGAATCACCAGAAATCCAATTAGAGTGCATTAGCAAATAGTCTGGTTAATAACATGAATGAGACATGTCATCTTTGTTTCTGACAAATGCACAAAACATTTAATAAATGTATTATTGTTTGTAGAATGCATTGCCAAGCGAGCACATTTAATCACTTTCCAATTAAATCATTAACTCGGCCTACATGCAGTAAAGTGCTTTGAATACTCTCCAAATTCGCTTCAATTTCCTGTGTTAAACTAAGCACTGGGCAAGAGTTTAATGTAAATACACCTGATTCACCAAACTAAATCACTTTAAAAACACTGTGCTGTGCAGGGTTATGCCCATTCAAATTGCAATCTGTGAATAAAGTTAAGATTTGCAGTCTCACCTACAGAAAAAACTTGATATTTGAGTCCGAACACCTTCACAGCAGCAGCGAGGGAGCAGTCCATCCAGACAAAACAACATACTTTTACTTTTCCTCACCTTTTGACGTCCTTTTGTATGAAGTGATCACAGACTGTTTTAGCTGGCGAATATAAATTTGTGTGCAGACATGTTGCGACTCTATTTCTGGATATGAACTTCAAAGATTTCAATCCTCTGACTCCTGTTTTGAACTTCTTCCGTTCCTCGCCAGTGTACTCCAGGGGCATGTAAAAGGCCCCCCGAGCGCCTCTCGACACTCAGACTGAAAGAAATGTCAAGTTTTTGTGTTGTTTTGTGCATCATCATGTGTTTGTTTTATTTGTTTTTGCTGCTATTTTGTCTTCCTCTGATGTCATTCTGCGTCCTCTTTGTAGTCATTTCAGGCTATTTTGTAGCCGTTTTGTGTTTATTTGTAGTCGATTAGCATTTCTTTTTTGGAGTCATTTTGTGTTTATCTGGTTCTCTTCGACCATTTTGTCTCTTGGTAGACTGTTTGCATCTCCTGGTGATCATTTTATGTCCCAATGTGGTTGTTTTGTGTCTCTTTGTTGTCATTTTGTTCTACCATGTGGCTGATTTGTGTTTCTTTGTAGTCGACTAGCATTTCTTTGTTGTCATTTCGTCTCTTTTTAAAGTCATGTTGTGTTCCTTAGATTAATTTGTATCACTTTTTTGTAGTCTGATGCATCTTCTCATAATCATTCTGTGTTTTCTGTGGTTATTTTGCGTCTCGTTGTATTCATCTTGTGCTTTAACCTGGCTGCTTTGTGTTTCTCTGTCATCAGTTGCCATTTCTTCATTGAGTTTTTGGAGTCATTTTGTGTTTATCTGGTTATTTTCTATCATTTCATCTCTTTGTAGTCTGCTTGCATCTCCTCATAATCATTTCGTATTATAATGTAGTTATTTTATGTCTCTTTGTGGTTGTTTTGTGTGTCTTTTTTCTTATTTGGGCTGTAACCTTGTGTTTCTTTGTTGTCAGTTACCATTTCTTTGTTGATTTTTTTGGAGTTATTTTGTGTTTATTTGGTTATTTTGCATCATTTTGCCTTTTTGTAGTCAATTAGTATCTCCTCATAATCAGTTTGTGTCTTCATGTAGTTGCTTTGTGTCCCTTTGTATTCATTTTGTGCTTTATGTGGCTGTTTTGTGTTGCTTAGTTGTCAGTCAGCTTTTGTTTGTTTTCATTTTGAGCCTTGGAGTCATTTATTGTTCCTTTGTTTATTTTCGTCCCTATAGTCTGATTGCATCTCCTCATAAACATTTTGCATCTTAATGTGTTTGTTTTGTGTGTCTTTGTTGTAATTTTTTTTAACTTTGTAGTCAATTAGCATTTCTTTTTTGAAATTTTGTCACTTTTTCAGTTACTTTGCATTTCTCTTGTTGTCTCTTTGTATGCCTGTTTTTCCTCACAATCATTTTGTGTCCGTTTGTGGTTGCTTTATGCTTTTCTGGTGGTTTTGAATCATTTTGCCTCTTCGTAGTCTGTTTACACCGCCTCTTAATCATTTTATGCCTCGTTTAATGTCTTTTTGTGGTAGTTTTGTATCTCTCTATCATCATTTTTCACCTCATTTTGTTTTTTGTAACTCTTTTAGATTGCTTTGCATCTCATGGTAGTTGTTCACAGTTTCTTTTAGTCATCTGGCATTTTTGTAGTTGTTTTCTTTCTACTTTGCAGTCATTTATACGCCTATTGACATTTTAAGGCATTTGGACTCATTAGCAGAGCTGCAGCTATCGATTATTTTAGTAATGGAGTATTCTATTGATTATTCTGGTGATTCATTGAGTAATCTGATTCCGTGCTAGGCATGTGCGTTACAGCATGAAAAGCGGAAATGAGCGTGCTGTGAAACAGAAACAACCATCCTGGTGAAACATCAGCAGCGCATTGTACATGTGTAGTATAGTACAGGGGTGCTTAACTTAAACTCTAAGCCATGGGAACCCCAAATGTATTTAGCTGGTGATGCAGAAGTGACATATAGATGTTTTATGTTTGGTCCATTTAAACTGCTGGTACTGCAGCTGATAGAACACAATTAAGAAATCTGATCAGTTTTAGTATTAATTAATTAATTTTTTTACAGAGAATATTCAATCAGTAACATTAGTTTCACTTTGATTTGGCCACAAATCCAAGTGATTTCCTTGATTATGAGACGGTGTCAGACCTACATGCACTTCAATACAATATTATGTCTGAATATATGAAGTTTGATAGCTGTCTGTGATCAATAATCAGCTGCATTAATCGGTAAAATAAATACATTATGCACATTTAACAGTTTTCCACCAGCATTCCTGTTTTGCATAGTTTCCAGTAGCAGGTTTTTACCATCATGCATTTTTATGTTCCTCACTGTTCTCCATTAAAACAACCTGTTCTTGATCACTTCATTTGAGTGCAGAAAACGAGTGAAGTGGTCGTTAAACGCTCCTGTTTGGGTGACAAATTTAAAGCAGAAAATCTGAGTCAACAAAGAAAGCTGATATCCACCTTCATACCTGTTATCTCCGACTGAGGTTCTAGTTTTTGTCGAGCCGACTAACACAAAGAAAGCCTGGATATGTTGCAGTGTCTTCACAGCTCAGATCTCTGATCAGCTAAATGCTGTAAACACGAGAAAAAGCTGCGCCGGTTAAATAGAAGCGTCTCGTCAAATTTAAAATCCTCCAAGGTCTGGGTCTGTATAGGATGAAGTCAGGGTCAGGGCTAGTTAGTGACTTGGGGTCTAGTATGTAATGGATTAAACGAAGCCACGATTCAGAGAATTTTGCCTCTTGGAATTTTAGTAATCAAACTACTCGAATAATCATTTCAGCCCTACTCATTTTACCGACTTTCCAGGAAGAAATCTAGCTTCAGTCACAAATCCTGACCTGTGGCCCCCCTCAGCCCCCGGACCTGCCCTCTGAAGGCCTGTTCAGCAGTTCTACAGCTCACTACACTGCATCATGCCTGTTGAGGTTGTGGCGTTCAGTACGTCAATACATCCACAAACTGGTCACAGGCAGGTGAGAGACAGCTGAGGCCAGCAGGACGACGGCAGAGAACAGCTGATTCCTGCAGAACCAGCTTGGAGCTGACCCAGATGAGGACTCTCCACTGTAATCGGGGTCCCTGAGGTAATCTAGGCAGGACATTATCTGCTTCGCTGCTTCTCTGCAGCATCTGGACGGCTCCGCCACCTGCTCTGGAAGGCTTCATGCCACTCTGCTGCCTCGTTTTATTTCCGATTTGTTTGTTTATTTTTCTCTCGCGGACTCGGCAAACATCACACAGCCACTTAGACGTACCGGATATGTGCCTTAGAAACACGGATCAAGTTGTCCACATTGTTTGTACCTGTGTCTCCTCACCGAAACCAGTGTTCTGCTGCTCTTACACACTACGAGTGCCTTGAATTAATTGCTGCGAGCAAAACTCCACTGCTTATACAGCTGCAAACAAAAATTATCTCTCCAATTAGATGCTTCCAAGGCATGATGTTCCTGCATGTATTATCCCAGTGCCCTGGTCATTTCTAAATTGCCAGTAGTACTTGCGTTTGCATTTTAATGTTACAGTAATGAAGTCTTATACGATGCCTTTGGCAAACTAGAACGTTTTTGTGTCTTATTATGCAATCAGATTTTAACCTCTACAAATTGACCTGTAAGACCAGACCTTGCTCTGTGTTATTTTCATGTTTTATCTCTTTTTTTGTTGCCGCTTTAATTATTTTCAAGTGGAATTTGTTTCATGCACTTACTACTACTGGCTCTGCTTTGTTTCTGTGTTTCAAGGAGGTAAAGACGACATTCCATCCTGGTGGCCATGAAAAGCGTGCTTTTAGATCAGCTTGCCTTTTCACATGGCACACTACTCATTTTAATAGAGAGCAGAATCAGGTTAGCAGAAGTGTTGAAGAGGATGCTGCGCACTCAGTGGAATTTAAATAAATGCACACACAAATCAGAAAAGAAAGGAAGAAAAACCGCACTACAGAATCAGCTTTCTAAGGTCAGGAACTGCAAAATCTTAATTTTCCTCCATTTCTCTCTTCTGCTTCGCCTCCACTAATATATGTGTGGATTTGTGTGCATGTGAATATTATATTCATGCTGTTTTATGGAGCAACATTGTTGTTTTCTGCCAAGACATTTCAGCCATATTTCCATAATTCTATATATACCCGACAGGGAAAGACAGGCGCGAGCAGAAAGCTGGCGAATCATCTTTAGCTCGGTCATCTTCCTGCCTGAAGGCTAAACTTTAATGATGATGTTTGGCAGGCTGATGTGAAAAACATGTATTAATATGCCAAAAAGTTAAGTGTGATGAAACAAGCTTGTGTATCCACAATGAGAGTCGGCATTTTCTAAAATTACAGTTTAATTACCAGGGTTTGGGGGGGTTGCTGCTGCAGAAAACGCCACGATGTGAATTTTGATTCAGTTCCCACCAGGAAAACAATGCATATTTGAATCTGCAGCAGTGATCCCGAATCTATATGTAATCTAAAAACTAATTTTCAGTGTTTTGATCCCATGTGATGCTGCTGCTGCTGCTGCTGGGTGGAATTTAACTTTACAGTGTGAATTAGAAAATTGTTGTTTGTCACACAGATGTGCCCTGGAAGCTATGAGGATGGCGGATCAATAACTGCACACTCAGCTGACAATAAAAAACTATGCAAAACTCACTTTCCTGGAGTGAAAAATAAGTAAAGAGACATGTAAAGTCTGAGTTAGATCTTCTTTTGTAAGGTTTAGTTACTGCTAATCGCACAGAATGAGCCTGATTTCCTGCTAAATATAGCAAAAAAGTAATTCCTCTGTGAATTAGTTTGCTCTCAATAAGGGAAGAGAAGTAACTGCTGCTTAACTGGGCATTTTTAAACTGCACTGATGCTACTGTGAATTGCTTCTTTTACACAAACATACGCACACACAGCCTTGTTTTCTATATTTAAACAAAAGGTCGAAGGAAAGAATAATGATTCCTCAAAAACCACTGTTTCCTGTTTATGCCATCAGTAGCATCTTTACAAGTGTAAAGACAGAAACACACACAAAAAAACATAGATATTAATGAAATATATGGTAACTGATACAAAAGATTCTAAAATTACCATCAGGCCTGTGCATGTCTTGTTTCAGTGATGCACTGTAGCTCCAATGGTTCCCATAATAGACACTGGAAAGTCACTCAGCCTGACCCTATTATTCAGATCTGGGTTTAATTGGTGAGAATATGAAGCGTGAGATCTCCTCACTTATCAAATTAACAGCTCAGAAAAGGACAATAGTTAACGCTCAGCTGAACGAGTCAGGCCAAAGGTAAGCTGTTTATCTGGTAAAGAGGGCAGCAAGAAGAGGAGAAGGCCTCATTGAGGGAAATAAACCACAATGTAAACACCGTTTGATACTCCACGTCTTATAGACATGGGTTTGGTTGTAAAACTGCTAAAATGCAGATGAAAGACGCTCTGAGGAAGTACTGATACGCTCCTGTAGGTTGCTTTTGTTGCTGTGTGGTTACAAAAGTGAAGATTTAGAAACTTTTTTTGCTCAGATTTAGCCTTTCAGAAAGCACCAAAGCTGCCTTTTCTTCTTGATTTAGGGATTTAGTCACTATTCTTGGGTGAAAACAGCTTGCCACCGTACATTATTTTACTCTAAAAAGATTCATTTATCGTTAATATTGTGCTTAAAAGAACATGAAGATAATGCAGTAATGCATACAGCTCCTTGTGAAGGTATCACTTGTTAAGAAAGCTAAGTACGACTTTAAGTAGGTATAACATGTTAAAAATGCTGTAATTTACATTTTTTCTGTAATACTATTATACTTTCATGTATTGATATAAACATTTTCAGTGGTAAAATGCAGATAAACGGCATCCAACCCCTTTAATATGAGCAAAGATTGCCAGAAATCAGTGGATTCCAATTAAAAAACAATGCTAAATACGAGTGTAAACTTTAGGCTGACTCTGCAACAAGCATGAATGCAGCTGATCGTAAAAAGCTGTTTACACTGAAACCTTCATCTACTTTATGGAACAATGAAAAAAAGCAGCCCATAAACCCGGTAAATCTCCACCGCTGCTTCTTACGCATCTTAAAACTTGCAGCCACGCACGCGCACCATCCCATAGCTAAAAGCACGCGCTCGGTGCATACAGCCGCGTGATGTTTTATTCATGCCAGCAGAGGTAATATCCACACATGAACTCTCATACTCTCCTCCCTCCGTAAGAGCTCTGGCATGGCCCAGATAACGGCAAAACCTGCCTGGAGGGGAGACACAACACTGCGGGACGTAATAGAAGCTATCATAATGCTTAGCAGGAGAGATGTCCAGGAGCTCACACTGTGGCGGCGCGGCAGAAACACCTCTCGAGCAGACATGTCGATGTGTGGTGATGCGACGATTTGGGGCTTGAGAGGCAACAAATGGATTGATTTGAGAAGAAAAAGAGGAAGGATTACAACGCACAAAGGGGGACGCCAGTGAAGGTGTTGCTTTTGTGAAAAGAAAAGCAAAACTAACACAGCCAGAAATGTGTGTCAAAGCTCTGGTTTGATCGAATTAAGCAAATGTTTGTGCGGAGGAACATGTGTCGCCTTGAAGAAGCTGCTGAGAATATAATCACTAAAAACGCTTCGGTTTCAGGCTGAAACTGAAAGGCCTTGAAATGAAACTCTTTCTTTCAACTCGTGACTTAGTGTCAGACTTAAATGTGTTTAAATATTCATGGCTGAAGCAGTTTTGTAGCAGAGTTGCAGGGGGAAATCTAATCAAATCAGAGCAGAAATGACACATCTGCACCAGAAATAGTCAGATTGGGTTCTTGCGCCGCTTTTTTTGCGACAGATTCACAGTTTCACACCTCTATTGTGGCTTAAACCTGCTCAGTGACATCTGAAGCTGCCACACAACGGCTGAACTCCACACACTGTTTCCAAATTGTCTCACAAATTGGAAACCATTAAAACCTCGGCGTGGCTCTTTATCTACATCTGCTTTATGGCCTGCATGGATTGAACGGAGGGGAATCGATACGTGCTAAAATGTCTCATCTTAATTGCTCTAATCAGTTTGCCTTATTAGAAATGAGAAGTTTACCCACCGAGTTGTGCTGCTTTCACTATCGCAGATGTACTGTTGGCAGCCTGTTTAATGACACCGGGACTTAACGGTCTATCCTCAGACTTAATGGTCCACTCTCATATGTTTTATAGGCCGACAATATTGCACTGACAAAATCTGTGTTCTATTAAACTGCGTACACGTGGATCGAGATGAAGCAAAGCGATGAACTCCAGCTTTTTTTGGGAATGGAAAGCTGAAGAAGGAGGTTTGTAGATTCTTCTACAGACTCATCTCTTCAAGGACTTGCAGAAAGTCCACACAAACACACAGCAAATGACTCCACTAACTGGTAGCAATCCGTGCCCTTTTTCCCCAACACTGCATGATGCCTATTTAGTCCTGTTTGCATTTCCTGCAGCACACCAGTAATCTGAAGTTAAACCTGCCTCTTGAAGGATTAAATCACTCTAAGTCCTCTTTTAGTCCTGTCAGTGGCTCTACGCATTTCCTGCAATATCAGATTTGACAAATCCGAGAGTATTTAAATGCATCACGGCCCACGAAAGCCGATTGGAGTTTTGTCCAGCAGTAAGGAGGGCACTTAAGGTGTACATGACACACTGCAATGGAAGCTGGAAATATTTTCTCCTTTAACTTGGTAGCCAGAAGAAGAAAAAAACCCTGCCTGCTGCAGCAAAGATAATTGTTATTCCTGCTCCTCCACATATGGATGGAGTTTCAATAGTTTATCAGTGGGAGATCATCACAGTGGGTACAGTGCATCCTTCCCAGGGAGCTGCATGGAGCTACTTACATTCATTCCTTCAGCGTGGAAGCCTTGGAGATTGTTGAACTTACAAAAAAAAAAAACAACAACAAAGGAAACATTGTGATCAAAACGACCTGATTTCCAATCCTCGTTGTTGAATTGTTGACCAGGACACTTGATTTCTTTTCCTTTTTTTCATATATACATACAGATCGATCACAGCAGGTAACCTTCAGGTAACATTGATAAAATAAGCCTTTCTGTCTCTAATGAGCAAATGTAGCCAGCCTTATAAAATAACACGTCAGCCACAGGTGCATATTTCTGTCACCTCATTCTTTATTGCAAACACAGAAACTTATCCACTCATGTATTTTATATACCTGCAAGAGGGAAAATGTCTGTTCATCCTCGTTGAAATAGAAAACAAAAACGCATTTTGAACTCCCCCAAGAATCAAAACTCCCCTCGTCCACCCAGCATCATCTAGTAAAAAAAATCACATCCAAAAATACTTGACACTGCCACCAGCAAAAGTATAATGAAATCGGAAAAAGAGAGAAACACAAAAACAACAAACCTGTGAGCTCGGCTGCAAGAAAAGTAGCACGTTAAAACGTCAGCGGGCTTTAAAAATGAATCCCTTCTGCTTTGTGTTTTTTTGTTCTCGTTCAATAAAGAAAAGAAGAGCAAAGTAAAAGCAAGGAGGGGTTTGATCGGTGAGATTCACCGAGACATCAAAATCACAAAACTCGAAGGCAAACAAACAACACTGCAAAATGCAAACCAAAGCATAGCAACAGCAAAAGTCGACAGAAACAAAAAAAAAAAATAAAAATGTTTTCCAAAACCACCCAGTGAATGTTTGCAAAAATCTCAACGACTGACAAAAGCTGCTTGGTTTCGACCCTCGAAACAAAACTGCAAGCAAGTAAAGGCTTTCTCAAGACCGATAACGCACCCGTTCACCCTCTTGGCACTCTCCATCAGAATAACTGCATGCTAAAAACTTGAAGCCTGGATGTGGAAAAACGCTCAAAACCACCATGTCAAACGCTCAAATTTCAAACCACCAGCAAAAGGAGGAAAAATAAAAAAGGGGGGCAATTAAAAAGACAAAAAATGCTTACAAAAAAGCCATTGGAAATGTACTCACCGAGCGGGAGTAAAATGTTGCAATAAAAATGTGATATGGCTCAAAATACAGTATGGCGGTGCGAGCCGAAATGCTGTGCCTTTTCTCTAGATCTCTGCCTCCAGTTCTGTCATGTGACTGATTCAGCCCCGACTTCCAGCAATGAGAGACCAGTGTTGAACAGCTGATGCTGAATGCTCTCCTAACGGCTTAGCTCTCTCCAAAAGTAAAAAGAGGTAGTCCTTATCATCCCACAGTTATGACTGAGCTGGTAGTGTGAATTTTTGGGGGGATTTTTTTCCCTTCCTTCCTTCCTTTCTTTTTTTCCGCCTCTCTCCTGTTTTAAAGATGCAGAGCTCACGCCGCCACGGCAGCATACAGGCATGCTTTGATTTCATTCACCGGCTTCTACATATACGGCATCCTTCCTCCTGTTCTCCTATGAGGGATGGAGGCTCGTGTGCTTTTTTTTCTTACATGGTAGAAGAAGAAAAAAACGACACGACCGCATTAGAAGAACGCGGATCTCTGTCCGTGGTGCTGAAATGCAGCCCATAATAGCCTTACGTGCAGTCGTGGCTGTCCGTGGTGCTGAAATCTGGACAGTGCTGAAACACAACGTGCCTCGGAGAAGAATAAGCACCCTCGTCCACGAAACTTGCCCAATTAGGAACAAACAGTGCCACCAATAGCCGTGTCCCTATTTACGTACTAGTTCTGTTTAATAATGCATGTTTATGTATGGATATATGTCATGCGTTTGACTCTAATGAGTTGGTTAAAGACACCATCATCCATTATGTATAACTCAAAGGGGGATTTGGGGATAATTACTTTACAGTATGGAACAGAGATGCAGCTATGCTATTAATTAAGGCTATGTGATTATACCTGAGAAATGCTGCAATGACAGCACAGCTTGGTATGGTGCTGATAATGTAGGTTTGTATATTTATTTTATATAATTATGTATGTTCTATGCAAGTTTTTTGAAAGAAATGGGAGAAAATGGTGGCAAAACAGCACTTTGAACACAATTTCCTCCTTTTTTTTTAATCCTTAATGAAGTCAAATAGAAAATCACTGCAGTAAAACCTGTATGCAGTTATTGTATAATATGGAACAGATACTCTATTATATTTTTAAGAACAGGTGGGCTAGTCCTGGCTATGCAATTGGATTATTGTATTATTTGTGTTAAAAATGTATGTCGTATTTATGTATGTTACATGCATGTTTGTTGGGGGAAAAATGGAGAAGATTATGGCAAAACAGCACTGTGAACACTCCCTTTTCCTCTTCCGTCCTTGATATTTTCAAATACAAAGGAAATTGCTATGGTGACGCTTATATACAGTTATTGTGTAATACACAATAAAGATACACAGTGTTTCTATTGTATATTATACAGTAACAATGAGATACTACAACATGCTAGCTAGCCCTGCCCTTGTAACTCAACCTGAGAAACACTGAATTTCAGAACAAGCAAACAACACTACAACGTGGACAAGCAGCCCAGTCTATGGTGATGCTGATAATGTATGTTTATATTGGAAAGAAATGGGAGAAAACTGTGACAAAACAGCATTGTAAACACCCCCTTCCTCGAGTTTTCACCCCGAGCAAGTCCAAAGAGAAATTCAATCAATATAATACAGCCTGTGAACACATATGTAATAGTAAGAAACAAATAAACAACTCTACTTTTGTTAGCATGCTTGCTAACCTTGGTATTGCACTTGAATGTAAGAAAAGCTGCATTTCAAGGCAAACAACATCATAACATAGTCAATCGCTTTCATTGAGGAAATTGTGGCAAAACAGCATTGTAAACACCCCCTTTCCTGTTTTCTTCCTGCTCATAGAAATGTTTATAGTACAGCCTGTGCAGAACTATTCAATCGTATAGAAAAAAGACACAACTATACTTTTAATACCACATTGGCTATCCATGTAATTGAACCTGAGAAATGCTGCATTTTTACAACATGGACGCTCATCACCCGATAGCACTGTTGGATTTACAAACCATACCAGCAACAGCTGTTACCCCTGTTTACATACTTCACAATATTTGTGTTTAATAATGTATGTTTATATGTTTGTTTTGAATATTTATGTAGGCTATACGCATGTTTATTTTAAAGCGTTGTTTAAAGATGATTACTAGAGAACTGAGAAAATTGTATCAAAATGGCATTGCGAACACCCATTTTTCTTTAAGAAAGGCCATCAGTATAGTAGAACCTGTGTGGAGCTGCTGAATGTTGTGCAACAGTTACACAACTATACTTTTAATACGATCTTAGCTAGCCCTGGCTGTGTAATTGAAGCTATGAAATGCTGCAGTACAACCTGATCAACCCATGGTGCTGAAAGAGCATACAAGTTACATACAGCCATGGCCATAAGTTTGGACACAAGTACCATGACGCTTGTGAATCTTAGAAAATACCACACAATTGTCACTTACAATACAGTACACAACTCCTGAGAGCTATATTAAGTTTCATATTTTAAAAAACATCAAAAGAGTTTGGTGTCATTTTGTTATTCTTTCCAAATTCGGTTGTGAAAGTACGAGCCTGTCCTCAAACCAAAAACGACCACATAGGTCGTCTGTACACGCCCGTATTACGACCCAGTGTTATGTTTTGACTATGCGACCTCTGGCGGTTGAGTAAATATCGACACTCTGGAGTCGCAGGTGAAACGTCATCATGAACAAACTTTTATCTAACACTATCCCTGTCCCTATCCCTAACCCTAACCTTAACCATAACCCTAAAAACGTGTTGGGAAAGTGAGAAAAAAGCCGTTTTGCGACGGAAAAGCCGTTTCGCGAATTAAATCCCGTAATGCGTTCGTTTTCCCCGTAGGGGCGCAAACGTTCATACGACCGCATAGGTCGTATTCCGGTGCACGGTGCAAACGACCGATGCGGTCGTATGAATTGGAGGACAGGTTGCATTTTTTTTGTTATTTTCTTCTAATATTATGTTTTGGGAACAAAGTTGTTCCAATTGTTGGAATTTATTGATAATATTATATCCCTTGTTGATTTGTTGACTAATTAAACTGGTGCTGTCAAAAAATATTAGTTATGTTCTGTCATAGACATTAAAACAGACATACTGTTTTCATGCTGTGTCCAAACTTATGGCCATGGCTGTACTATTTTAGTTCAGTGATGTCTGTTTATATATCTATGTATGTTATACACGTGTGTTTTAAAGTCTTTTCTGAAGACATTATTTTTTCATGATGTTTCACTAGAAAATAATTAGAAAAAACAGCATTGTGAACATCCATTTCCTCTTTTTCTTCCGACTTCCTCCTTTTCATGTGAGAAAGGCAATTATTATCCTGCAGCCTGTATACAATTACTGCATCGTATACAATAGAGACAACTATACTTTTACTGCCACACTGGTTTAGCCCTGGTAATGTAATTTAACCTGAAAGCACGCTGCGCTTTCAGGATAATCAAACAACAGCACAACCAGCCCAGCCCATGATGATGAAACAGAACTGTGTGCTTCAGAGCAAGTAGTACCGACAAGAGCTCTGTCGCAATTACATACGACATTTTGATTGCGTTTAATAATGTATGTTTCTATGTATGTCTAGCATATTTATGCATGTGTGTTTTAAAGTGTTGTTTAAAGAGATTATCTTCTCTTGAAAACACAGCATTGTGAACACCCCCTACCTCACTTCTCTTCCTTTACAATACCAAACAGTAACGCAATTAGTGAAGTACAATCTCCACACTAGTATATAACTATACTTAGAATATCACACAGTCCTGCTCTGCAACTAAGACTGAGAAATGTCCAGGACAAACAAACAACCATAGAACATACGTCCATGGTTGTGAAAGTGAGGCGATGCAGAACACTGAAGCCAAACAAAGTCAATGTTTGGTTCTAAAGCTTAGTGAAAGGACAAACAACGCTGTCATAGTGTTGACAACATATAGCCACACTGCTAAAACTCTGAAAATGAGGGAATAAAACACAGCATTATGTCCTAAATAGATGTCATATTCTCCATTTACCACTAAGGATGTTTCGAAACGGGTACAGGACTGCATAATGTGAAAGATGACACCATCACACAAACAACTTCAAACACTAACCACAATAATAAATAGATCTGTGTTGAGGACCAAGGATTGTATACTACTTTATTCTCAACAAAAAGCAGGACAGCTCATAGTAGATATCCAAATATCACCATAAAATGCAGAACACAGGATGATGTGGACTGTATTTATTTATTGAATTTGTTTTGGAATGAGTTTTGTGGCATTTTATGCCTTTAATTCATAGAGACAGAGGAAAAAGACAGAAAAGATAGGAATTGAAATTGGCCCCAGTCGGGAATCGAACCAGGGACATGCAGAATAATTTGTACCGCTACACTCCCAATAATGTGCAGCTATCTTTCCAGTATGCTGCTTTTGATAGAACAATTTCAGTGCTGTGAAACTGGGGCTGTATATATAGGACAAGATAAGTATGGATAATCATTCCATTAGATTTCTTTATCATGATCCTTTTTGATGTCATTTTTGCAAAATAACACTACAAAGCACAGTAAGTAGTGACCAATTTTAACTTGAATATCACTCCCTGTCTTCTATTACCTACCCTCCTTATTTAACCATCTCTTCTTGTTGGCACAAAATGGTGACTCCTGATTGAACTATGGAGTATCTCTTATATGTAATAAAGGCAGTGAATGGGTGGGTCTTTTTTTTTTTTTTTTCCTGAGAGTGATTTGGGATACAGCAGTGTTCTTAATATAGCTCATCTCTGTCCATGGTCCTGAAACTGAGTGAGTGTAGCACATTTGGGGCAAACAAGTGTATCAGAGCTGTCCATGGTGCTGAAACTGGGTTGCTTTGATGCGTGTAAACACTTGCTGTGGAGGTATGATACTGAAAGAGACACTGCACAGATTCATTTACTATGCTATTTTTTATTTACATATGTCTTTTTTTTTACGCCAAGAAGCCATCCAGAGGAGCCTTGTGATAGATTTTAGTGCCGTTTTGGATTCCTCCCGCAAACGCCCACTCGTTCTCTCCCTCTCTCCTCTCATTTGTTAAATAAATACACCTGAGAAATGTAGGTTATTGCTGATTGCACTAGACAGGAAAGTAATAATGTGTTATTGATGCATTAGTGTCTGACTGCAGTTGTCAGACAAAATTCAGCACAAGTTCACGTAACACACAGCGCTGGAGACAACTGTCACCATTCATTCATCATTACTGTGTTGGTGCACTGCTTCCACCTTAAGCACTGTCTAATTTAATTCTCTGTTCAGATCACATCAAAGCCTTTGGGAGGCACGGCGTAAAATGCTTTACGGTCTCTAAAGAATACATCGGTCGTCCAGGAACGACAATCAAAACTTTCCTTGGAGCAAATTCCAGTACCGTTATCGCCGTTTACCTCTTCTTGCGTTTAGCCATCAGAGCTAGTTAAGCTGCTTTAGCAACACACTGTACTTGCACTGCAGCTTTTTCTTTTTTTCTTTTTTATCTCATCCCGAGTGGTTTGTCAACAGTGTCGCAACGCGTTGGCCGTCACGGCCGTAAACCGAACGTGACGGTTAGCGTGTTGCCGTGCAGGACATGTCAAGGCGTAATTACCGATGCCTGAGGAGGGGGTGCTCGTGACCTAACTCGCTGTCAATGAGGTGATTCAGGAAAGATTTAAGTATTGGATTGTAAATAGATAGAGATGGAGGATTCCAACACGTGGGCAGAGGAGAGGTGACAAAGAAAATGATGCAATTAAACCACAGCCAGCCTAATTCCTCCTAATCCAATACCACACTCTATAATAAACTATGACTAATGCATGACATCATTATTGGCGTTAATAGCAGTCATTAGGCTTGAGGAATGTGCCTTTCTCTGCCGCAGAACTTTTCACGCCTGCTGCGGATGAAACACAAGTAAATAAAGGATGAATCTTGTACTCAACATGATTTATACATAAGTGACCATAAGCACTGGAGACGCCAGTGATGTTTATTGTGATGCACCGTCGCGTTTCTGGGCCTGTGATGTTATCAGCCTTGCAGCCCGGTGCAGGTCAGGGAGGGACTCGGGGGGTTAATGATCCTCATGAATATCTGAAATAAGAAATATCAATCATATCAGCGTTTTGACATGGTGGGTGGATGATCAGCAGGCCAAGCACGACCAAACACGCCACACAAACGCGCTTTTTCTATACGATCCCGACTCCAAACTGGATCTCCGTGTATTTGAAAATGGTAGTTTGCATATTAAATAAGATATGAAGCTAAACAGAATCATAATTTATTGGCCAGAATGAAGTCCCGATTAGTAAAGTACAGTGCAAGGACCACACATTGCCTCTGGCCATAAACACCCAATCAGATGCAGGTCTCAAAACATCAGGGCTTTTGGGCTTTTGGGTTCCTCTCGAGGTACGTTAATCGATATTTTCCAGTACATTATTTATGGGATGTGGGCAACACGCAGCAGCAAGAAAAAGAAAGTTTTGATTTTCATTCCGGTATACAGCCACGACTTTTGATAGGAAATTATTATGGACCAATATCCACATCCCATGTTGGTAATAAATTCCAGGATGCCCCCTGTGGATACGTCTCAAGAAGAAAATATAACACTGCACCACATTTTTTTCTCACTCCCTGTCTGACATTTCCTGTTGAATAGGATGAACTTTCTATAATGCACTCACAGCCAAGCATATCCCTCAAGCAGCTGATGTCCACTTCAGCGGCGTCGCACAGGACACTTTGGCAATACAGAAACAAACTATGGACTGGATTAATTCCCTTTATTCAAGCAATGGAAAAGGGGGAGGATTTGTATTCTTTAATTACCATTTTGTCAAGGAGTCTGCAGAAATTGAGGGGGATATTTTAATCAAAAATAAATGGAGTGTGCACACATAACTGTAAGGGGATTTAATGCTCATTACAATAAATGGGCTACATTTACAAATCTAGAGCTCGAGGTGCAAGGATTATATCAAATAATTCAAAATATACTTGGAAGCCTTTTTGCATTCCCGGTGTTTGCTAATATCAGCACAGGAATATAGGTTTAGTGAAATCATTACAGGAAAAGGCTATTTTTTTCTCAGCATTATGCATATTTTAAAGGCAGGAAATGTGTTTGTGTGTGTGCGTTAGCTGGGTGCACAAAATGAACTGAATGCATCCCACATGTGTCTATGTAGCACCTTGATATTCATTCTTCTTTGTCCATGTCAGCGGCTGCGCTCCGGCCAAGCCGACTGACCCACATCATCCCACCGGGACAAAAGGCGAAAGGCTTTGACAGGAATAGTAGTAACCCTTCACAGAATCCTCGTGTTTGACACTTTGACATCCACGCTTTGGCTTTTTGTACCATCTGAGACCAGCCATTCAGGTTTTAAAAGCCACCGTAGAAGGTTTAATTCAGTTAATTATGAGAGATAAATGGCTTTGATTTGCAATAATCTTTACGCTTTTAATGGAATCTGACACAAATGACAGTCTTTTTTTTTTACCATTCAGTAGATTCACATTCAGTAATTACGTCTCTATCTCTGGTTTTCGTTGTTACTGGTGGGGTACACATCCATGCATAGAAATTAAAAAGAAAAGGCAGTGTATTTGTGATTACTTACAATTTCGCAACGACAGCAATTGTACATTCAACACGTGCATAAAAGAATGCGAGTTTTTCATTTTTCTAATTGGCAAATCGTCCGGATAACAGCTAGCTGCAAGTTATTTGTTTGGCTTCATCAGCTGCTCTTTCGCTATTTTTCTGACAAATTCGATGTTCGAGGAATGTTTCCAGTTACCTAGGTAACCACAGATGCTGTCAAAAACAAAGGGAAGCTAAAATCTGAATAATCACAACTTTAAAAAAATGTATTTTGTGCGATCAACCTTAATTTTTTTTCAATATTTTTAAATCAGAAATAATTTATTGATCCCTGAGGTGAAATTGATTTTAGTTGCTCACATTCAAACTCTTAGAAATATAAGCAGTAGAAACCTATTCAGGGGGTCCTTGACTTATATCGGAGTTCCGTTCCTAGAGTGTGATGTAAGTCGATTTTCACCAAAAGTCAAAACTCAGGCGAAAATGTAAACAAAGCCGTCATGTGCGTCACGATATGATATGATTTCATGCATGTATGAGTCATTGTACAAGAAGATAACAGAATTTTGTAACAGCTTGATATTGTACTATGTTTATTATTCAGTTTGAGATTTACCAAATGTCAGTGAACCTGCCATGCTTAGTTGTGTGTTTAGTGAGAAAGAGAGATAGGAACAGCGTTTTTTTCTGGAGCTATGTTATTGGTTTTTATAGTTATTTTGGCGCTGGCTACCGCTCATAGTAGCCTGCATGAAGGTTCAATAAATGATCAGAGAACGGGATAAAGTCGCACTCATTCATCACAGAGGGTCGCTACAATATGTTGCACTGTTTTACAACTTGACCAATGTTCAGTGTTTCACCCTGTTCTTGAGCGTTTTATTACATCTAATTTCATTTCCATGTATGTCTATTCATCGATTCAGTCATCAACCAATGTTTATTTGAACTGAAAAACCTATTGTGTCATCTATTGCTATTTGACAAAAATGTGATTAACCACAATTAATTCATCTCAAGGCCTCTCATTAATTAGATTAATTCTTTACATCGAGTCAAACCACTGGTATAAAATGAGAATGCTAGCATGCAGTGTAATGAATAATAACACAACATAGTGAACGTTTTGTCTCCCCCTACAGGCAGTCAGTGTAATTACACAAACACTGCATGGCGCATGCTTAAGACGTATATCATTGCTATTGCCATTGCTATTTCAGACTATTTTCTTTAAATGTTGAGCTTCTATTGCAGCTAAAACATCAGAAATCATCCTGTTGCGCCTCCTATGTATTTCAGTTGCTCCCCTCTCCAGGTCTGGCAACCCGATAACCACCAGTTGATGTAAATTGCATCAGCGTGGGAACGCTGCCACCTTCGCCGGATTTCAAACTTTGGTATTCTGTGAAAACACAGAGAGATTTACCTGGCTTTGATAGGCTTAATTAGTCCTGTGTGAACTCATTTGGCGAGGACGAGCGCACCGGCTGCTTCCATCACACTCTGCATTTCATTTTAAACTTTCTGCCAACAGGTTTAAATGCACTACAGCACAAAAAAACAGAAAGAGGCCACTGGTGACAAAGGGTTTTTCTATCTTTCAGAGCCTGCACACAAAGAGACTGCGCTCTCTCTCTGAGCAATATAATATTTAATGGGATTGTCATTAGTATGCAGATACTACAAAGGACTTTGTCGACTCTATCAGAGAGAGAAGCAAAGTGAAATTTGAGAGCTGCATTATTCTTCATGGGACAGCATGTTCCGCTATCTTTATTCGTCGGTCTAACCTTCAGCTGTGGCTTTTGAGACCCACTGCTTATAGTCTCATGATAAAAGAAACTCATTATCACAAGAGGATGTTCATTTTATAACAAGATACTTCTTTATTTTATTATGTGTTGTAGCTCGAGCGAGGCGGTAATAAAGCAGATGTTGGAATCGGTGCAGGGTTGAAATTAGACAAAGTGTCGTTTTGACTTTCACTTGTACATCAGGAAACACTTTCATCTAACAGAGATATCGGCATTTGGAGATATGAAACATAAGCGCTAAATATGTAATCCTTAATCCTTTCCTTAAGTCAGGTAAATAGAGGAAAGCGTTTTATGTGGAACTTGGCAGTGGTAATATTAAAAAATGTAGATGAATAAGAATCTCTTAGGACATACTTTCAGTTTAATTTCATTTGTATTATACTGTGCAAGCACAAGATAATATTATGTGACATTAAACCTGACATTCTGAAGGTCACATTTAATATACCACCTACCTCTAACTGCAAACTAACTGAGAAAAGTACACTTACTGTGGAAACTGTGACCTCATAGCTGTGTTTGAAAAACTTCACTCAGAGTTTAATGTTCGATCTACTGCCAAAACACATGTCGTCGAAGTGTTTTAGGTTTTCTTTTTAAATCTCCAGTTTTACACATCATAGTATGTTGACTGCATTTGTGAGGAAAAGAAAGACAGTGTAAAGCCTTTTGTAGCTCCAGAGTGTGAAATCTTGTGCGGGTTGCTGCTGAAGACTACAAGTTTCAAAGTGAAAATAGACCTCTTCAGCCCACTTTTCATCTCTGCTTGATGCTACCAACTGCAAGCTACATTAGGTGCAGCTATTTCCTGAGAAAAAACAGATTTGTGGACAAATGTAGAATGGCTTAGTAGGCTCAAGGCTTTTGTCTGTTACGAAAAAAAGTGAAATAGTGCAGACTCTCCTGAATCACATTTGATATCTGGACACAGGATGCGATTTTGTACGCATTTCTTTTGTAGAGAAAAATAAAAGAAATGTATGATTTAAAGGTGGAGTCAGAGATTCTGGAGAAAGATAGTTGATCGTTAGGTAGTTAACATATTTAAGTAGTTAGCATGCGCCAGATTGATAATTCCTTTCATTCCTACTGCCTTCTTTTCTGCACCTGACAACCTACAGTATTGAAAAATAAAGCCGAAGCACAGTTCCTCAAATGACCACTTGAGGCATGCTCTGAAAGCAAGTCATAGAGTGCCTGTATAACAGAGTGGCGACAACTGGGGATTTGACGCCATTTTGTTTCCATTCACTGTGCCACGCACTAATGCACCCGTGACTGTGTGTGTACTCGCTTAGCGCGCTATGTGTTTTATTTGGATTTTTACATTCTAAGCTTTCGAGTCATCGTTCAAAAGTAAAAAAGGATGATTATTGATTCAATAATAACGATTTTTTTTTACAATTTAGAGGACACAGGAACTCTACTGGAGCCTATCCCAAATATGGGACGCGCAGCGCGAGGTGCACATTCACGAAAACTAGCTATTTGTGGATTGTTTACTGATTTCAAGACATGTTTTGGACAAAATATTTTACTGGCTTGTTTTGTCTAGATGTCCAAGGTTGGATTATGGCCGTTTTTTGTGGAATATTTTCATCTGTGACTAGTTATGAGCCTTCAAAGGTGAGTTGTGCTGTTTACGTTATTTGTTGTTTGTTGGACAAATGTGTTTATATTACCCGCTGTGGTAATCACATCTGAAAGTGGTTTATATCAGTGGATTCATGAGAATCTAAGCTTTCCATGGGTGTATAATTTTTCTATCATTGAGTTTGCAGCTTCGGTCAATTTTGCAAAATACGTTTGCACATCTCAAGACGGCTTGAATACCAGCCGCTGAAGTTTGACAGGTTACGGTACCCAACAGTCACCAGTAACACATCTCCATGCATGAAAATGGTCAAAGTCAAAATAACCACAACTGCCTAAAATCACATCAAACTTTTCTATCTGTCATTCACCCATACATCATAACATGAAAGTACATACATGGGACTAACCTGGCACAAAAACGATGATGAAGTCGGTTTCCATCCCACTCTCCGGACTTTATTTTCCCACAGTTTCCATCTTTCAGGATCACTGGGAAACCTAAACATGTGGAATCTCTTCTCTGACCGATTTGTGCACCCAAAGGCACAACAGCCCGTCATTTTTCAGGGAATTTAGGAAGCGTTGGAAGACCTGGAATTACTCTCTGCGGTGTAAACAACGTTAACAGGAAAACCCGGCGTTCATGAATAGGAAACAAAATGGTGCCCATAGATTACGTGACCAAAATTTTTGGACCCGTCATGTCGCCACTCTGTTATACAGGCACTCTACCAAGTCAGTCCCCATAGACCCCCATGTTAAAATATCCAAGTCTACAGCAGATATAAACACTGAAAATCTAAAAGGTGGAATGAAATATTTCAGGAAACTTGTTTATATTTAGCTAGTTTGCATATTTAGCAAATTAACATGTTCCAGATTTAGTATTCTGCTCACTCCCACTGACATCTTTTTCCATAAACACCCAACTCCAGTAGCAAAAAAACAAAGCCTGCGCACTACATGTTGCAGTTCCTCAAAAAGCCACTAGAGGCTGGCTCCAAAGCACGTCAACTCCCATAGACTCCCATGTTAAAATGTCCAACTTTACCGCAGAAACAAACATGTCAACAGCGTGGTACTAAAACAGTTTTGGACTGATTTCTCCATTTAACAGTAAGGAGAGGGATTTTCATATATCTCACCTTTTAAAACTGGATAACCACTTAAATCCAACTCAGCACAGCCACACTCCAGATGATAATATTAAGCTTATGCAAATTGTTTTCATTTTATGGGATGATTTCCATTTATTTATCTTTACATTTAATGATTGCCATTGCTTGATGTCTGAGATAGCTAACTGATAGTTATCACAGATATCCTGTACCGCGATTAATATTCCTTTTGAGAAACCAAGCCCCTGTTACAGACGCCTCTGTGGACTGCATTTGGTTGTTTGTCTCTTTACTCATTTGCTCTCTTCCTATATGTGTACTGAAGTTGAATAGTCAAAGTGGCTCTCATCTAAATAATAGTCAACGCTCGCTTTAATTCACATGCAAACCAAAGCACACTCCTCTGTGTTGTCTGGCTGCGAAATAAAACCCCAATTACAGGCGTTCTGTATTCACTCATGCTGCGTTTTCCTTCCCCTTCGAGTAATACTCAAGCTGATGTGTTGTCAAGAGAGGTAAACAAAAGTATGAATTGACAGGTCAAAGGTTCAGACGTTCACAGGCAGTCAAACAGCCATGGAGACAGACATGCAGATGCAAACGGGAGCACTGAACTTGAGTTTGCAAATTTCCAGATGGCTCGCAGTGCCGCCTTACAAAGCATCTTCCAATTAAGTTTTGCGAAAACGGAGTCTTGAGGAAAACGTTGCCCTCTGCATTGAATTAATTGCACTCAGTCGATGACAAGGAGCCGGAGAAAGACAAGGAAAAAATATAAAGAATAGCTCATGTCATTACATCCTGATGAACAAAATAATTGGCTTTGAAAAGGGAGGTAAACAGTGTCACAGCTCCATCTCAGCTGAAAGACAAAACATATAAGCAAAGGAGAGGGAGAGGAGAGAAGATGAAGAGGTTTCTGTGGAAGGATGCGCACACATATGATGTACTTACCTTGTTAACAGCTGTCACATTAATTGCCACATCGCGCTGGGACATTTCCATTTCTGTGCGACCGCCACGGGCGCCCAAAGAGACCGAGGCAGGATGACCTTTTCACCACAAAGTGGCGGGGCTCTCCTGGCCACCACACGGCCAGGAGCATCGCAGGAGTGACACAAGGTTCATTGTGATGTGTCCTGCATGTACCCTTTTGATAATTAATTTACATCGGTACATGAGAGTTAATTTATTTCCATGCGGCGTTATTGCTTTTCCGCCACTCTTTTTCCTCCGTGACGTTTTTCTGCAAAGCGCATCAGAGCATATGGCCCACATATGATACAGGTACTTGAGATTTCCAATCATGGACATCTCATTTGAGGCTTTTTTCTGACGATTATAAACCATTTCACTACTTTGTTCAATCACAGCAGCATGAAATTGGTCCAACTGTGAATGTAGGGACTAATTTGCATTTGGCTAAAATGATATGAGGTAACTGGAGTTTAATGTGTTTTTGAAATGTCTTTACCTGCTGCAAAGTTGTTCTCCAGATTTCCCCAGATTAATGAGGACACACTCAAAATGCCAAAGTATTTTCAAAGTCAGAGTTACACAGTGCTGTTTTCTCGAACAAAACATATAATTACATTCACTGCTATTTACCAAAAGCAAGCAATAGAACAATTTCTGCCCAAATGTACAGTAGTTTAGTAGGTTTTATCCGGAGAGAAGAATGTGTAGAGTAAAAAAGCTCCAGACTCTGCTGTATCAAATTTGATATATTTATTTTTTAACTGTCCATTGGGAAACCACAAATTTGTAGGTGTTGCTCTTCAATATGCAGAATTTTCCCCCAATTTTTCCTCCCAGATTGTTTGGAGAGTAGAGAAAAAAATGTCCAATTTAAAGGGAAATTCAGAAATTCAGTAAAAAACGGCTTGTTGGTATTTATCTGGATAGCCGGTTAGGTCGTTAGTATATGTCAACTGTACCATCCATCTCACTCCCAATGTCTCTTTTTCCACAATCGGCAACCTTCAGTGCTGAGAAATAAAGTCAACACACCTCAAACTGTAGTTTCAGTCACTGGAGGCTTACTCGAAAAGTAAGTCAATCCCTGTAGACCTCTACGTTAAAACAACCAAATTTACAGCAGAAATAAATATGTTTACCGAATGGTACAAAATAATTTTGGTCTCTGTGGCTAATTTCCCTCTTTAACTGCAAGGAAAGTGAGTTGTTATCAACTCATCTGTTTATATTGGAGTTAATCTGACACGTTTCCCCCCCATTTTTCTCCGAGATTGTTTGCAGAAAAATGAAACGTCAAAAATTTCTAAAGAAGTTTGTTGATATTTAGCTAGTTAGCATATTTACATAGCTAGTATATGTCAGATGCATCATCCCTCTCACTCCCACTGCCTGTTTTTCCATAATCGGCAACCTCCCATGATAAAAAATGAAACACCCTAAAAAATGCAGTTCCTCAAACAGCCACTAGATGCTGGCTTCAAAAACAAGTCAATGTCCATAGACCTCCATGTTAAAATGTCCACCTTTAGAGCAAAAATAAACATATTTACAACCTCATATGATAATCTGATTTGGTTTCTGTACCTAATTTCCCTCTTTAATTCTTAGGAGAGTGAAGCACTGCGTACATTGCTGAGAGTGAATACAAATCCTGATTGTAGGTTCTTTATTAGAAAACAACTTTTGTTAAAAGTTTGAACCATCAGCCACCATGCTATTTTTCATGGCACACTGGCACCACTTGTGGAACGGTAGCACAGTAAAACACCAATTGTAGAAATGTCACCCACATGCACATTCATAGAACTGCTCCGTAGTGCAAATAGAGGTCAAAAGCTCTGCATGGTGCCTTTTAAAAGCCCCAAAAACCTATTTTCTGGATCAACTTCTTACTCTGAGCAGTGGGGTCCCCACATGAGCACTCATAGTGATTTCTCATGAGAGGTTTCTGTAATTTATTTATTTATTTCTTTGCACTTTCCAGCGGTTTGTCACATATTTCCAGTCATTTTAAAAGCTTGAATCATAATCAATCCTGGTAATTGCAAACCAGATGGTGGAAAGTTTTCTGACTATTTAGACTATTTTTTGGGGGAATTAATTGCTGCTTATTAAGGTATGAATATTTAACGTTACAGAGACGGATTTTAAACCACTTGCTCAGACATGTGTCTAGTAAAAATGTGAGTTTCCTGCTAAATACATACAGTAATGCATTCCAAAGAGCAATTCACGGATTCAACTTTTCGATGAGAAAATAAGGTAAACGCCACTCGTATTGATGGACATGATTGCTGCTCCTCTCCCTTTTTCGCTCTTTTCTGAGTGCCTTTAATAGCAAAGGAGCTGCTAGGTACGACTGAACACACTCGGCAAAGTGAGATTATGTAATGGCCATGCGGTGTCATTATTTGTCAGCAGTGGATGTGAAGGGAGAAAAAAAAAAATCACCTGAAATTGTCAATTTGTCCTCAGGATTTTCAAGGCTGTTTGTGCAATGTACAGCGAATGATTTGGTATTCAGGTGCTGTGTGTTTCCTCATTTCTATGTCTGCCTCCAAGAGAAGAAAAAAAAAACCCACCTGGGATGTCTGTGATTTTGATATATTAAGGACCTCTGCATAAGTCTTTGTCACCTGTGACGCCTGTTTGTGGCTGAAAAGGGAAATTTAACGTGGCTGGAAACAGGATTGTGCTCCGGCTTGTCCAGCATTTAACTGTGAAACTACACCGGCTGGTTTTAGCCACGAGGCTCCTGTCACACAATTTAAAAAATATACTGTACGTGCTGTGGAGTGCCGTAGTTTATTACTAGCCATAAACCTGTTGTGACATCCAACTGTTTCTGTCATGCACTGGCCAAATTTAGGCGAAGAATTTAAGTAGTCCTTTCTCTCTACATTTACTTTATTCCCCGTTTTTGACACGGAATCAACCAATTTTATTCACGGCTAATGGCGGCTTGTTAGTTGCTCTAATCCTCACTTTATATGCAAGCGGTAAAATAATAATAACAGCAGCTTAATTAAAAAGCTTTCAGAGACAACAGCCTTCTGCTTGTCTTGTTAAACCGAGTTAAGTTGAAAGTTGAGTTTTCTTAAGCTACAGTCAATGCTGATGAATGAAGTCGTCGTGGTATCTATCATAGCCAAAACACACGGAAGAAACATTGCTTCATTAGACTGCTTACTCTTAATTTCACAGCTGAGTGGAGCGACACTGAAGTCCTTTTTTGTTCTTTCCAGGATTAATTTAAAGTGTACCTGTCTCGCTCTGCATCTATATGTTGGACAATATAGCTGACATGGAAGCTACAGAGTACTTGCTTTGTTGTTTGGGGATAGTTTTGGCATTAGTTCCATAAAGCAAAGCCAAAATAAAGTTATTATACATATCTGCAAAGAGAAGTCAGCTCAACTGTCATCTACAGGCAGTAACCTGAAAACAGATGGAATCACTGAGAATTGGACTAAAAAAAATGCACATTCTAATGTTTATATTTTCTCTTTTATTGATATAAATATTTACTATGTATCTCATGTATAAAATAATACTCTGACATGGTACCACAAAGTGACCTTGCTCTGAGCACAGGGCAGCATTGTGCTTGTGTACTTTATGTACAGATACCGAATCACATGACCTAAATATGTGGCAGGAAGTGATGGGACTTGGAAACAATTGTTCTTTGAAAGATTTCCAACAGATAAGTCTTGATACGTCCACAACAGTCGATTTGTAGTAGGATCGCAATCATGTGATCATCAACAGGCAACTGACTTAGCATTCACTTGTAGTCACAGTGACACGATCTCGCAATGATACAGAAATCTTTAACAAATCCGTGGGTCCATTCTACAAGTCACATCACTGCCAAAATCTAATCAATTGGTCCTTGTGTCATTTCTGACTTTCCTTGAAAATTTCATCCAAATCCGTTGGTCTGTTTTTGAGTTATGTTGCGCACAGACAAACAGACGGAAGGACAAACGATCGTCACATAACTCCGTCGTGTTCCTTGGCGGAGTAATAAAAGAGAAAATAAAAGATTAGAAAGCACATCTTAGTCCAGATCTATGAATGATTGTCTGTTTTCTGGTTACTTGACCTGTTTTCAGGTAACAGACTTTATTATATTTACCATGTCGGAGTGTTTTACTCATAAGATGCATAGTAAATAATTCTAAAGTCTTGCATAGTAAATATAATAAAATCTGTCATCTGAAAGCAGGTAAAGTAACCTGAACACAAGCAGAATCACAGAGAGTTGGACTGAAAAAAGCACATTCTAATCTTTATATTTTCTCTTTAATAATATAACACTCTGACATGGTAAATATAATAAAGTCTGTCACCTGAAAACAGGTCAGGTAAACTGAAAACAGACAGAATCCTGAAAAAATGCACAGTCTAACCTTCATATTTTTCTTTTATCGACATATTTATAAAATGCAGCAAATTATTCTAACACTCCAACATGTCATATAATGCTTAAAAAAGCCTGGAAGCTACCTGCAATGCGTAATAGAGCACGATATGTATCGTGGTATTATTTATTAATAGTGTAATTGATGCTGTGAAAGTGTCAGTGCTCTAGTCAGCATAAAGACTCAATACTTAGACTGATGTAGAGAATTATAATGACATCAGTTTTTAGACTCACTAAGTCAAGGTGACATGTAAGGTTAAGCTAATCAATGTTGCAAACCTGATAAATACGGTGGATAATAACGCCTGCAGCGATTGGCCTCATTTTCAGAGCTAATTTAAGAGAAATATCGGCGAACACTCAGTCACAGTGTCAGTACATGTTAGGTGGGCGCACATTTTTAACCAGGAGTCAGGTTTTATTTCATATTTGGCATTTTAGGGTTTTCGTGTGTTTATTTTTGATATTGCAACATTTTGGGGGCATTCGAGATTACATACATGTAAATAGCAAACCAATAAAGCGCTAAATGTAGGGAGATGCTGGGGTTTGTTTGTGTGTCTCCGGGCTCATTTTCTAGACTACATGCTCTCTTGCTTCAGCTAAACCAGAGGGTTTGGAGGTACAGGTGCGTCTGGAAGAAGGGCTCCCAGCGGCCGTTGCAGAAACCACTAAAACCCTTCTTAATCAGATTCTGCAGAAGCCGATAGCGAGGGCAAACAAAAAAAGAAAAGCCTCCCAATGGCCAGTAGTAGCTTGGAAGCCATGCAGGTCTCCCTTATACACATCCTGCAGAAAAGCAGAGGGCAAGAGAGTGTGAGGGTGTTTGCCCGCTATTGTTCCTTCCCATGGAACCTCTCAGTGGTGGTGAATGGCTTTCTGATGCCGTTGGCGAGTGAGGCCTGCAGCTAGCTGAGCAGCTTCCAGCCTCAGCTGTCTGCCATGGACGTCTTGGCGTTAAAATGCAAAGCCCAGGGTGCTGCAGGTTTTTTTTTTTGTTTTGTTTTTTGTTTTTTTTGCTATAAGGCCACTTGGACTCGCAGGATCAGTACAGACATGATTCTGATTTCACAACCTGGAGTCGATGTTGTAATATCACAAGTGCAGTAAAGAGTGAGAAAAAGGAAAGTAAAATATGACATATGTTGCAAATGTTGAAGAACAAAAAAACACAAATACAGGTTAGATGCATAATATTTTAAGAATAAAATTATGAAAGCTTGTTGAATTTGAGGCAAACCTGGAAGCATCCTTTTGTGTATTTTCAGCCTGCAGGCATGCTAATATGCTTGTATTGACGATGCTAACATGCTAATCTTCCATATCTTCTTATTATTTTGTTTTGTGTATTAGCAAGGCAAATGAACTACATACACTACAAAAGTTTAAGGGTCACCCAGCCAATTTCATGTTTTCCATGTAAACTCACACTTTTATTCATGTGCTAACATAATTGCACAAGGGTTTTCTAATCATCAATGAGCCTTTCAACACCATTAGCTAACACAATGTAGCATTAGAACACAGGAGTGATGGTTGCTGGAAATGTTCCTCTGTACTCCTATGGAGATATTCCATTAAAAATCAGCCATTTCCAGCTAGAATAGTCATTTACCACGTTAACAATGTCTGGACTGGATTTCTGATTCATTTAATGTTATCTTCACTGAAAAAAATGCTTTTCTTTCAAAAATAAGTGACCCTAAACTTTTGCTAAATGTGTAAATATATGTATAAAGTATGTGGCGGTATGTTGTGTCTTTAATTTCTATGTAGACTACTAAATAATCTTGTGGCCTTGGACAAAAATCATTTTCGATTTGGCTCGGGGAAGTGAAAGTCTTGCAGATTTTCAAAAACCCATTTAAATAGTATTCAGGCTATATTTTTCATAAGTGTCCACAGTGTGTTGTGGAATATCAAAAAAATAAATGAATAAATAAATAAACATCTGCTGCCTCAGATTCCAGAAAATTTTAAGTGCGTGTGTTGAAGTAGCTTTTCATGACTTATTACTCATTCTTTTAAAGGGGAGTTCATTTTTGGCGCTAAGGCATATGGAGAAATTTCTGAGCAACAGTTCAGAAAAATTTGAATCAAAATGAATCCTTGAAACTGCAATCCAGATGGAGGAAAGTTTAGGAGTATTCAGACTTCCTTTTGACACTAACTGTTGCTGATTTAGTCATAAATATTTAACATTACAAGGACAGATTTGAAACTACTTTTTCACATTTTATTAGCACCATATCTGAAAAAGAACTTAGCAACGCTAGTGCATTCCAAAAAATTATTCGTGGAGAAGAGAAGATGAAAGCTGCACATATTGATGGGCATGAATTAGTTAAAGGCCTCGTCACACCATGGCTTTTCACTAAAACGCCACATGGAAGACTTTAATTACACTATTGCATGGGAAACCAAATGAATCAGCATGCATCTTATTTACTTTTAACACAGACTCTTACTAGAATGTCTTGCAGAGCTAAGTTTTAAAGCTCAGGTCGCCCACCTGAGCAGTTCTACAGAATCATTAAAAACTTCTTCAAGGCTGCATGTTTTATTTTTTGCTGTTTTTCGGAGCAATTTATCTGAGTCAAGTTTAAAAAATGATGAATTATTCATGCAATTATTCATCATAAATGGAATTAATACACCAACGCTACCTCAGGCTCTTCTATTGACACAGTTGGGAGGGAAAAAAAATGAAACAAAACTAAATTTTAACTAAAATTAATTCAAGCATATAACTTGCAATTAATGGTGGTTGTCTTAATGAACAAAAGGCTCATTTGTCACTGGTTACAACCAAGTTACTGCTCATCTTTACAGGCTCACAGTCGGGAAATGTAGATGCACAGGTCCTTGGAAAATGTTAAGGCCAGGAAATGTTTTCAAGATAAATGCGTTTCCTTCACTTTTTTGCCATTTCTATTTCTGCATGCTGCCGAGACAGACATCTCAGGGACAAATTCAAGCACAGCCAAACAAAACAGAATGTATATTTCAACAGGAAGGGTTTCAACAAGTACAGTGTGATTCTTCCTTCTTCTTCTTTAGCCTGACTGACTGCAACAGAAAACAATTATCCCAGATATCTCAAAGACAAATCCTGACCCGCTCGCAGTGTTTACACATAACTAGCTTCTGATCGTTTTTTATTATAAGCACCAGAATGAAGTGGCAAATGCTGACTGTGTCTGTTTTCCTACTTGTTTCCTCACATAAACAGCCGGTTGTGACAAGAACGGTGCTCATTCTCAACAGGGATTTGTAGCCTATATGCTAACGACTTGAATATTAATTATGTTTCCAAACCATGTGCCTCACACAAGAGGCTTAGTCTGCATCTAATTAGCGCTTTCAGCTTAATTCTCAAGCCACTTGGAAGGAGTCAGGTTTTGTTTTAAAATTAAATCGGCACAAATGGGAGGAGTAAAGAAAACTCGGGGAAAAAGAGGTTTAAATTCAAACCTGCACAAGAAAACCAACATCGGTGTAACATTATGCGCTAAGAAAGTGTTGTTAATTTATTTATTACATCCACAGGTATAGCATCATTTTCTGTTGGAGAATGTTTGTCCCACTAGTGAACTCAGTGGCAACATTACAGCCTTCGTATGTCGGATTCATGGAATGGATGAGCTTTAAAAGCATCAAAAAATGCAATGAAAGCATGAAAAATATGAGATTTTCTCAGTTTGGCCACATCCTAAATTCATGGCAACACATCTGTGTGCTTTTATGTGTCCTTCCAGACGAGAAATATTAGCAGTATTAGTATTTTTCTTCAGGCTATGTGCATCTAACCCTCCAAAAAGATCCTCTGATACAGTAATACTCTAATGCTCTTTAGCTAATTATTTATTTCACCCTGATTTCTCCCCATCTAAACATGCTATTCTAAGGTTAAAAAACATCCTGTGCACTGAGAGCTACACTCACTTTTAGATAAGAGTGTAATAAGCAACTTAAATGTTACACAAATTATTTTAGATCTTCATAAATCTTGAACAAAACAACTTCTTGCAGTTTACTGTGCAGCTTAAAAAGCAACACTATAGTCGTACTATGCAGCAACAATTCCAGATATTGTGTCTCAGCATCAATAAATGTTTCCAAACAACAATTCATTTCTTTCCCCAGATCCATCTGGATACATTTTACCACATTACTGTGAAAGCCTTGTACCCACACAACACAAAAGACACATAGAAAAAGGGAAGTGGCCCTCTTAAGAGCTTTTATTACACTAGCCAAATGGAAAGCTTTATTGAATCTGTAGTATTAGAGATATAACATCTACTCTTGGTGCTCACGCTTTACGTATCAAACAAACCCACACACACACTGCTAGTGAAAAGTTTTAGAGCACCCCAATTTTTCAATTTTTTTTCAACTGAAATTCAAGTAGTTCAATTCCAATGCATAGCTTGAAATGGTACAAAGGTAAGTGGTGAATTGCCGGAGGTTAAAAAATAAGGTAAGGCTACCCAAAACTATAAAAATAATGTAGAATAATACGACAAAGCCTTCTTCAGGGAACAAGAAATGGGTTAACAACTTGAAGCAGTTCTGCAGCAATGGAGGTTGATCAAGTCTTGAAAGTTGGTGCTACCAAATCCTATAGATCTCCCCACTTTTCTTGATTACTTCCAATCCCCTCTGTCTGCATAAAAATAGTGTTGAAACACACCGTGGCATCATACCCTCGAGTGCATTATTTGAGCAGTATTGTACTGCAGAAAGTAGTGTGTAGCGAAAAAAAAAGGCGAGGAAAAGGCAATTAACAATAGAAGAGAGACGGACCATCATAACACTTAAAAATGTAGGTCTTTCCGTCAGAGAAATTACAAAGAAAGTCAAGGTATGATTGAGTACAGTTTTCGTCAAAACATAAGTCCACGCTATGCCAGAACTACTTTAGGAAAAAAGAACAAGATGGTAAGCTTGAGAACATGGAGTGGCAGCACAGTCTCCAGACCTAAACCCCATGGAGCTGGTTTGAGATGACAAGTGGCACACATTTATGGGAACTTCTGCAACAAAATTAGGAAGAACTTTCTGAAGAATATTTGATTTTCAATGTGGAAAGAATGCCACGAGTGTGTTCAGCTGCTATATCTGCCAAAGGTGGCTACTTTGATAAGTCAAAAGTTTAGAAAAAAATTTGGTTTCTGAATTGATTTTTTTAAAACCTCATTTGTTTATTTGTCCTATGCTTTCATTTCAGAGTACAATGACACATTAACATGCATAATTTCCAATAAAAAAATGGAAAAATTGGAGTGCTCTGAAACTTTTGACCTGTAGTGTCACATCCACATTCTAATAAAGCTCATTAGTAATGAGTCCTGTATCTCATTTTCTTGCTGTGCTGAGGGACCCGACGCAATCTTCACTTCTGTTAATTAGTTTGTTTAAGGTCACTTTTTTGACACTTCTATTCCAAGCAGCCAGCTAAGCTTGTTATAAAAAATAAATTAATTTAATTAAACTAAAAACAAAACCTTCATAATCCTATCTTTACCACATCATATAACTTGCAGCCTGAGGAAAACATGAGAGTCTGCTAGTGATACTTAGTTGTTAGATGGGCTATAAAAATGTATATTTTTTTGAGCATCACAAATTATAGAAGGATATTAACACTGGCTGAAAACTGTATTCTATTTCAAAGATTTTTACACTCTTGTAACATCTTGGGAAAGTATGATAATTATGGGGGGAAGTTAACTAATTTTATGCATTCAAGACTATCTTAATACATTCTCAAGTGTTCAAAGTGCAAAAATTTGAACCTTAATCTTGGCTTGAATTGCAGCTTGTCCTTTAATTTGGCAAATCGCAGGCAAAGAGACTGGCATTTACAAAGCAGAGAAGATGTAGGAGTTTTTGGGGAAAGCATCCTCTGCTACATGGATTTTGCTAATTAATTAAAAAAAAATACTTCTGTTCTTTAATCTGTGTTAAAGCCCCTTAAAGTTTGAGTAATTGTATATATGTAAGAAAATTAATATCCATCTTTTTTTGTTTAAACATAGGTAAGATACAGATTTTTTGTATTTTTTTTCTTTTAAAACAGTTTTGAAGAATAAAGATACAGTTGTGTGTCATCAGCATATAACAACACATGATCCTAAAATTGGGTTTGCAAAGGGGATCAGGAATTGAAACTTGAGGACCATCATGTCTATCATCTCAGAAATATTTCTGAATTACAATTTATTTTCAAGCTTTGATCACACCTTCAACAGCTGTTTTACCTGCGTGAATCAAAAAACTATCGACTCCTGAGTGTACAGAACTCAACTACCAGGCTTTTCAGCAGAATCAAAGGGTTTTGATCACATCCCTTCGTTTCAGCCGGTCTACTCTGGTTTCCGGTATGTATCTTTTAAAGTACTTCCTGGACTTTTTCTGAGCTATGCCCTCATTCTAGGCTCATTGGAGTCTTTGAGCAGTTTTTTTGTCTTGTTCTGGAACAATCTGAGGAAATCAGGTCGGCCATGTCAGTACCTTTCTTTAATTCTCTTCCTAAACATGCTTTTACTAGACAGACTTTCATTTTCTTTGAAGTGCATCTCATTCTCTTCAAAAGAAATAAAAAAAAAAACTCTCTACCTTATTCTGTAATTGGTTTGCACACAAAAGATTTCTTCCGTCTACTTTTCGAACCTCGTGTTCTTATGATTTCCCCATTTTGCTTTCTGTCCATGTGAAGCACTTTGTAGAAAGTGCACTGTCCTTTCATCAGCTCTACCAACTCATTTTAGGGTATTTTTGTCTGATGAAACAGTGAACAGCATCAAATGTTTCCAAGCAACGTTTTAGTTTTTTCTCCAACCTGTCCAGACTTATCTGGATATGTTTTACCACATTTCTAAAAAAACCTGTACCCAGACATTACGAAGAGACGGACAACCAAACTAAAATGGTTCATTAAATCATTAGAACGAGGTATAAACTCACTGACATAGGTTGAGTTTTCAATATGATGCTGTATTGCAATGTTAGATTAAACTTCATCAGGGTTGCATAATGAAATATTTCCATTCGACCCCCGTCAGCTCCCTACAATAATTATCAGCATTTAAACTACCCTTGGGTCCTGTCAGGGGTGTTCAGAGTGGAGCCTCCATGGATGAGGCTTTTTTGTCCATCTTATTTCTGTCCTTGTGAAGCACTTTTAGCCCGACCAATTTTGGAAAAGCGCTCGATCCATCCATTAGTTGTACCTGCTTCACCCTGCTGAGGAAAAAGAACATTCCTGCACACATTGGGTGATAGTTGAGGTACACTCTGGATAGATTTGTAGTCCATCACAGGAGCAACACATAAAGGGTAATTCCATTTCACATGATCAAATTTATATTATTTTGCTTGTAAAAAAAAAAGAAAAAAAAAAAGATGCATTGCAGCCCTACATAAAAACAATCCTAATGGTTATCGGAGGGTAGGGAAGTCTTATTCTAAAACCTGACGCTGACCATCTGGTCCATAACAGGACAGACATAATTTCTCCTTGACCATCTCAGATTTGCCAGAATTTTTCAAAGCATAAAATATGGAAATTCGTGAAGACAACTGTGAAATTTTGTCTTGATTTATCAAACACTTCTCAAGATGGAGGAGAAAAAAAGCCAGTCGACCCACTTTCAGAATGTTTTTTTTTGCACATATTTGAGGCTATGTTTGAACATTAATATCTCAGTAACTAATAAAGATAAAAGCTCGACATTTTTAACTGTTGTTTCTCATCATTCTCCTGACTTAGAATAAAGCAGAAGTAGATCAAATAGATTCTCATTCTGTCTAACGTGAAATATGAAAAGAAATTAAAACAGTCATGAAAAGTCCAATCTTTGTGCAAACATTAGAAAAAAACAAAAACTAAAATCACCACAACAGAATCACAGTTTTTTTTATTTTATTTTTTTTACAGCCAAACATATCCAATAAATTTCAACATGCTGACTCATGTTGACTCAATAGGCTTCTTACATGTATTATTATTATTATTACATTTATTGTTGCTATTATCATCTCTGAATCTACTTGATATATCATTTTCACAAACACCATTACAAATATATGAATATCTATAGTTTTAAGTGAAAAAAGAACAAAAAAAGACATGTAAAACCAGAGATGGTTGAGCAGAAGGACCCTGTTTATTTAAGAAGAAAGAACGCAAAAGAAGCAGATACATATTGCTAGCCACTGCACCACTGTACTGCCCCAAAGTGCTCTATAAATCAACGTTATTAGTATTATTAATGTCATCAGATTGTCAGGAAATTCCTTCTCATGTAGTTGAGATACATTTCCTGTATCCTAAACAAAATCGGGACAACATGGCTTCACTCAAGATGAAATAAAAATAGATTTAATTAAAAATTTTAAAAGGCCGCCACACCTCTTGATGCAACAAATGCGAACAGCTAATTTATACGATACGCATGACTTAAAGTCTAATAGCATCAAACAAACCCATCCATTTCACAAATCCACCCATCATCCACTTCTTCTAACACAACTCCACAACAACCCAGATCCTACTTTTGACACAAGATGTGTGACCCACATATCAACACGAGTCAAAATAATTGGTATATATCTTTGTGACTGTTGATTCAAAGGGCTTTAGGGTATCACAGTACAGAAATCATCAAGGGAAAACATCCAGAAAATACAAAAGAACTTGAAGGTGAAGGGATGCATCCTGATGAAGCCACGTCGAGCGTTTCACCTCAACGAGACTTCATGGCTGCTCCTTCCATCGATATATGGATTATTAATAATGTGCTCGCTCATTGCATATTTAACAATCTGTCATCACAACAGTTGACCTTTCTCAATGTAATTGAAACTGATTTCCTTCCACCCTTTTTTCCTTCTCGAGTCTCGCTCTCGTGTTAGTTTGCATTCCTTGTCGCGCTGCCTCCTGACACATACGTTACTATTTGCTTTCCCCCCCTGCTGTGCTTTGCTTGTTTCTCATGCGATGATGAAAGGAACGTGCTGAACTCAGTGCAAACCTACTTTCATTTCCATTCGCTTTATTTTCTGTAAAAATCGAAGCTATTTGAAAAGTCAGTGGCTCGTTAGCAGGTTTCTGACAGAACAGTGGAATCTCTACATATGTCAGTGGATGATGATAAGTTGTTTGCCTTTTTAAAGATTCCTTTTGGGTCATTTTTTTGCCCTTGTTTTTGACAGGGACTCTTTAAAGACAGACAACACATACATGCATAGATAAAACTGCAGGCACAACATGTTCTTTAAGCCATCTTGTCTAAGTTAACAAGATAGTTTGTGAAAATACAATCCAGAGGTTATATCATATCCATCCATATCCAGGTTTAAAAACTTAAGATTGAGCGTTTTATCAAAATGCCGCCAAGAAAGTGATTCGGTTCATTTCTGCATACCTAAATTTGAGCTCAGTGAGGAATGTTAGATGACAACTACAGAATACAAGTCTGTTAATATGAGGGTTTTTTGTACATATTTGCATTGTGATTGATACATGGACACAGATACTCTATTAATACATGAATCCAAATAACACATATCATTTAAAAGGCCTTTATTGAGTATGAAGAGTGTAAAATTTGATCACACAATATATAAAAGTATGGCGAAAGCTGGTGGGAGCTGGTCGGTAACATGATGAGGAAAGTGTAGTTTGAGCAAACAGAGGATTCACATGGAGAAAATTGTATAGATTTGTATTAGCTGAGTGTAAGTGCCCTAGTTTTCTTTACAATTTTTGTGAAACAGTAGCATGTCAGCATTGAGATCATCTCATATAGGGGGCTTTAAAGTTTTAATTTATATATTAACCTCAATTGAATGGAATAAAATGTAATGCAAAGTCACCTAACACCAAATTACATGAATGCCACTTATTGCTCTGTTAAGCTGCTTATCATTTTAGATTTTGTTGAGTTGGATTTTTATGTAGTGATTGTTTTATTAAGTTGTGTGCAGGAATAAATCTTAAAATAAGTTAAGTATTACCACAACTTAATTCATACAATTACTGCCTTGGGGTTGTCTACCAGCTAGTCAAGTTATAATTTACATCAGTGTCTGGTAAGACTCACATAAAACATGTGGTAAAGTGGATAAGTTCAGAGAGAAACACAAAATAGAGTCATGTTCCTTGTATTTGTTTCCATCTTTATCCAATACATGCGATTCTGATCTAACAAAGTTGTATCCGTGCAGCAGATAGTGTGTTCGATGTGGATGTTGCTGCACAAAAGCTATAAATTTTACAAAAACGCAGTTGCTTCACAGCCAGGCAGCACAGAAGATCAAGGTGAACGGTTTCAAAGTGAAGCTGAACTTTGGCCTTTCGAACAAAAATTGTTGTCACTTCATTGTATCCCATTTGACATCTGCGTGACATTTTGTCATTATTCGTGTACGAAGTCTTGACTCAAGGCTAAAAAAATGTGTTTCTGAGAGGTCATTTTTTAATAGTTTCATCCTGAAGTCCAAGTAAATTGCAAAAAAAAGTGAAAACGTTTGCTCCAAGTATTGAAAAGATGTTAATAAAAACAGGACAAATAGACATTTTTAACCAAATCTGTTGAAATGGCTGCCATATTTTGCACAGTTGTGGTGGGTTCAAGAAATCAAATAGAAATGATAAAACTGACATTTCTTGTCAATGTCAGTTACATTTTGAAGCAACACTGGCATTTATTTCTAAGTAAACAGTTCAAAAGTAGAAACCTTGTTAAGTTTAACCAAATAATTGAATTTTCCTGCTGTCTCTTTGAAGATAATTGCAGAACATTAAGGGATTGTTACATAGAAAACGTATTAATATTAATTCCTGGCTCAACATTCTGAATTTCAAAGCTTTACTTTCACTCTACCCCAACAAAATCATACCACAGTAGTTTGTTTTTTCTTTTGTTGCAACTGAAAAACACAGGATTTAATTACGTTGAAAAGCAGTAAATCACACACATATTTTCTATCAGCACCTACTTTACTATGTCGAGGTAAATTCATTCCATTTTGAGGTATTGTGCGATTCCATTCTGGCAAAAATCCACAGCCCGACTTTCCATATTTTGACATTCATGCATTGCAGCCCCCCGCAGGACCCATTTGGTGCACGGTGATTATCTGCATCGAGCTTTACCTCCTTTTATATTTCAATTTGTACTCAGATTTTAACAAATTGTTTCCCCCAACACCTCCTCCTGAGATACAACACTGTCATTTAATGCAGCACGATGCACAAAATCTCTCTGCGTGCTTGTTTCTCGATGGCGTTTCTGTGATTATGAGAAATTAGAGGGAAGATAATGATAGTTTTGTGGCTTTTGTGAAGTGACAATCGGCAGTGGATTTGTATGGGAAAATTCCCCCAATTGTTCTCCAACTTTTTACTTTGCCTGTCATATTGAGAGAAAAACAGCGCAGAGGGTTTGATTCAGTGTCAAGAGTAGGAGAAATAAAGCGTCTATTATGGTTTAACGTAAATATGTGAAGCAAACTGGACGATTTCATTGAAAGAACTCCCGTTTACTGCGCATTTTCTTTGATTTCCGGCTTTGTGCTCATGCTAACAGGATCCATTCATGTGGATTAAAAAAGGAACCCAAACACAATATCTGAATGCGTGTGGAACAATGTCTTCTCTGAGGTTTGATTCAGCGGAGGCGGCGAAACTTGAAAAGGAAACTTTTTTTCTCCCAAGGACAAAAAGGAAACACTTAAGATGAGTGAGCCGAGGCGACGTAGCCCATAAACATGTTTCAATGAGAAGATGTGTAATTAATTCATCTTTTCTCAGTCCCATTGCCTGTCAGCCTTCCCCGTGGCACGCCGAGCCTTTATTATTTTGCAATTAATGACAACTTGCTATCAATCACAAAGAGTTTCTTAACTCTCAGCTGCTTGATTATAAACTGCTCATCTTCCCATCTGCAACAGTGAGTAATTACCTACGATCAGCTCGGGGAGTTCACGACAAATGAAGGTTAGCAAATGAGGACTTTTAAAGTATCTCATCTAAAAGAGATTAATAACGAGTTGACAAGTCATGTACGAGGACAACAGTGAGATGTTTATGTGGCGGGGGGGAAGAAAAAGAGAAAAGAAACAAATTGCAATGGTGCCAAAGTAAGTGTAAAGGTTTCGACGATTATCATCAGAGTTCCAGGCGAAAGGAAGACGGACCGAGTGGAAGAGGCAAGTGAAGAGAGATTTTTCTATGAAGGCCTCGGAGGACTGAAAACCCTGATAAGGCTTCTAGCCGTATAAGTCGGTGCCAGGACTTGTACTATGGTGAAAATTGAATCATAACAGACAAGAAAAGATAAGCTAAGAAAATAATCACGCTTTTATTCTTGCAACGGCGACATGACAAAAGCATCGGTCTCACCAGTGCAGCCATTAAGACTTAAAACGGCGCACAAATTAGAGTCTAAACAGGCGCTTAGTTCAATTAGGAAATGCAGAACACGAAATTAATGGGATTAAGCTAAGCAAAGGCGACTACTGTTTGAACAGTTATGAGAAAAACTGTGCTCTCTTCAAACGCCTCTCAGATCCGACTGTTGTGTTTACAACGAGTCGATTTGGAAAGTGCGTTGATCTCGGAGAGTTACGAGCGATTTCTGAGCAACTTTCCATCGAGTTGTGGACTTTAAACAGCCTGTTAACATCAGTGGCATGCATTTGAAAAGAAACCAGGCGGAATGACAGACTTAGAGTTTTCAGTCAAAGTCGGTTTGTTGAGTGAAGTGTGTCAGAAAACTGCAGAGGACTTCTAAAGCGGCTGTCACACTGTTTATTTTAAGGATATTATTGTACATTCGAGATTTCTAGACTGATGCCTAATGGAGCCTCCAGGGGTGATAATATATGGCTTATATGGCTTGAAATCACAAAATGACACCAACTTATGCATTAAATTGCATTTTATATGTTTCGACTGTCACACAGATCAACGCTTTTATCCATTTTTCAAGAGTTTCTATAATTTGAAACAGTAATAAATAAAGTGGCAGCTTGAAAAATATCACAATTAAGTGCAAATTATATTCCCCTGCCATTTGCCCAATATTTCAATGTAAAAAGGGACAGAATATCTTTACAAAAAGACTCCCAACAAGCCTGAAATAATGCTTTGTGGTTATATTTTGCAGAATGACCAGGGCCAGCTGTATTAATGTCAATCGATTGCTTTATGAAGAGAAACAACTGCATTAAGTACATTGGAGGAAAATTACTTGGCATTGCTCCCAAAAAATTACAGTAGATCTGAAAAGAAAATAATAAAATACAGAAATATATGGCTTACTAATATTGCTGATGTGCATATATATAAAAGCGATGGATTTATAAGCGTAATAATGTGAGGTTTATGCATCAGCTGCCCAGACTCAAGAGGCCCTTGTCAATTGTGGCTTTGCAGGGATAAATGACTGCTATAGGAAGAAAAAGCAAGGAAAAATGTCTGACAGTGTGATGATACTAAGTAGAATGAAAGCAGAGACAGGAACTGTGAAGTATCCGTCTGGCTTTCACCACATAGCTGGTGACTCAGCACTGGCCAGCAGTGGATTTCAATAAATCAAAAAGCTAACTGGACTCATGGGGTGGCCATGGCTGAGTGTTTCTCATTACAGCTGGGAAAGTCAACAGGGACCGGAGTGACAGTTTGGAGAGGGGCCAGGGAATAATCTTCACACGTTTGAGGCTGTAAGCAACTTTACTGCAGATTCCTTACTTTACTTGTTTTTCCACAATGCATCAACTCTCCCCTTTGATTTGTCTCCGCAGTGAAACCTGCCTCGGATTTACTGTCCATAACAGACTGAGACTTACGGCAACTGTAGCACGGACCAAGAGCTTTGGCCAAGAACGCTGCACAAATTCTGCTTTAATCACAAAAACTACATGCTGCTCGTTTGATTTACTCATTATTGAAAGAAAATACATCTAAGAACATAAAGTGATGCTAACAGAGGCTCAACTGACTGACTTACTCCAAAGAAGCTTGGATAATAATTTCTCTCCTTCAGGTTAACCTTCCAAACCCCTAGCAGTTTCTGGGTGTTTATAGGCTCCTGTCACATTTTTACTCATTGCAGGTTCAGTTTTCACTGCAATATAAAGTCCTCCACCTCTATGAAAACAACACAACCATGGCTAGAAGGAGAAAGAACTCAAAATATCTTCTGTTCAGTATGATATAATGCAAAAACCCAGAATAAACATGTACAACATTTTTTCCAGCTACCTACAGGTGTTAATAATGAAAATACATTTTATTTGTAAGTGCCTTTCTGGACGCTCAAGGACACTTTACAGTAAAAACAAATACAATATTCTGTCCGAGCATTACATTGAGGGTAACGAGTAGACAGACAGTGAACAAAAGAGCAGAAGAAAAAAAGGACTCCGTCGCTTTACTCCACGTTGAGTGCATTTTTACTGAAGTTCCTTTGCAAACAATTTCCTCTTATTTTTCTTTCATTTTGTAAAACTGTAGCACACAAAAGGTACATAGCATGTCAATAAACTGCAAACATATTGGTTAAGTTTCCACAGTTGACAACTCAAATACTTTCCTACACAAAATAATCATTAACATCAGTCGTACACAATCAAGAAAACAACATTCATCAACATTCAGCTAACCACTCGCTTGTGTTAGCATTAGCGCTTTAGCCCGCTAGCATTAGCGTTAGCTCGCGATTAGCATAATTTTCTGAGACAGTATAACATAACAAATGCAAAACAAACACAGCTGAAACAGCCCTCATACTGTACTTACTGATGGATCTACTCCAAGGGTCTTAGAACATGACTCTGATGAGGAGCGCAGCCTGTGTGTGCACGTGTGTGAGCCTGGAGATGAACTTAGGTATGTGTGTGGAAAACGAACGGCCCTGACCAGGCTTAAAGGAACAGTACACCAAAAACACATTCTTACAAAACTAACATTACTCACTGACAGGAGTCAGAGCAAACAAAACAAACAAAAACAAAACCCTACAAAAAGATAAAAAAACAAAACATAAAGATAAAAAGCATACACAAGGAAAGAGAAAGAGGCAGCTAGAGCAAATAAATAGTCCTGAACAGATGGGTTTTGAATTTGGATTTGAAGAGAGACAGTTCCAATAGTTGGGAAAAAAGTGGTGGTTCCATATACTATAGATATTTTACAACGTACATTTCGAATTGCTTCTAGACTCGTCTCCTCTCTGTATTGTGTAAAAACACATCCTGCAATTCAGCTGAAGAGTCTTTCAGAGAACCAATCAAACGGTTTATGTTTGGCATTTTTTAAAGCGACACATCGTTAGCCTAATAGCATAATTGCCTAAGTCATTTTTTGGCCTTCATGACTTAGGCAACTATGCTATTAGGCTAACGACATGAAAAATAAAGTAATTTAGATGGAATACTGCAAATTTTAGGCTTTGCTTTGGGGAAGTTTGATGAAAAAGTGGCACACCATACGTGCAGACTTCAAAGACCATCAGAAAGTTGACAAAAAAAAATCTGTTTTAAGGGTTTCTGGCTCTGAAAAATTGTGCGATTTTGGTCATTTTTCAAAAGAATATGTTTTTCAAGTCTTCCAGCACGTTGGGGGTTCAGATAGTTAGCCAACTAACTGCAACCCTTTCAAGATGAAAATGCCCAACAATTTTCACAGTAATTTATGATTTGGAGGAAATATCATTGCCGGTGTAATGTTTGCTAGCAATCTTTTGAAAGATGAGGTTGGGGTTGATGGTTGGGAGTAGAAGGCTCCGTCTTTTAACATCACAGACAAGGGTTCAAACAGTTAATGTGCACCATCTAATGCTTCAAGCAAAATTGACTTTCAATAATAAAAGGTACATTAATTGATTTTTTGGGCCCTTTGGGAATAAACCACTATCTGTTATTAAAATTATACAGAGAACGCAATTGCCTTTTTTTAAACATATCCGGCAGCCATGGGACAACATTAGCATTCATTTTTGACAGTGAGTGTTATTGGCCAGTTGATGAATGTAAATTCACCGTTTCAGCTCTGTTTTAATCTCCAGCAGTCCTGTTGACAGGTATACTGGGAGGATTTATCAGTTTCTTTTTTTTTCTTGCTGAAAACAGCTGCCTGCTGCAGCTAGAGATGAGGCTGATTAGAGCAAAGATATATATATATATATATATATATATATATATATATATATATATATACACACACACACATAAATAAAGATGTTCTAATGCTAAGTATCACTGAAGGAAACAGCAGAGATAAATTATAATTCATCGCCATAAACAACCACTCTTACATGACATTTAATAATTTGATTTATTGCAAATATACCAAGTATTGAACACCATGGCCTTTCACTTATCACTGCAAATTACTGCCCGTCTTCTAAACGTATAGGAAATACTGTGGTAATGACAAATAAGTATTGACAAATGATTTGTATATACATTCAGTTTCAACATCTTGTACTGGGAATGAGTCTCTCACAGATTCACTGAATGCAATTATTTCCTCGTTGTGTTGCTAAAATCCCAAGGCTGGCAGTATATCATACCATACCGAATGCATTTGCGGGGCTTTAATTAGTTTTTCTAATGAGAAATTTTGGGGGGAGACAAAAACAAGAAAGAGTTATGGTAGTGAAACATAGATGCCTGAACAGCAGGTGCTGAACACTGTACAGCATCACTGCAATGTCTCGTTTTTATTCTTCCCCTCCCCTTCAGTAATGGTCATAAGTGGGACAGGCTGGGTGTTAAAGGTGGTCCCTGGTTCCCCAGTGAGTGTCAAACTCCTCTCAGTCTCCTTGAGCAAGACACTAAACCCTTAATTGCTCTGTGGCTCTGTGCTTCCTGGCCGGCTCTCTGGTGACAGCCATACATATGCATTTCGCACTATGAAGTCTTCTATATGCTTTAGGGATATGTTCAGAACAAATGCAGCCTACCTGTTTTTTCTTAACATAGTAAGCTTATCCTTAAATAGAAAAGGGACTAGATGAGACTAACACAGTTCAACAGAAGCAAAAAAAAAAAAAAAAAAAAACAACAGTGGGGGGAATGATGGTTCTACCAACATAGATATATATGCATTTTGCTTCTAGAGTGTTTCCTCACTGCTTTGCGCAACTACACATCCTGCAGTTCAACCAAAAAACTCATCATCATCATGTGTCTCTTGTTTGCATCTAAGTCACTAATTGCTTCTACTTTGTGCCAAGAAAGGCATATTCCTTCTTTATTTTTTGGCTTTTTTTTTCATAACTGCACATGGAAATTCTAGTAATTTTGATGAAATTTTTCAATTTTCAGCTTGAATGTGGTGAAGTCCTCTTAAAAAGTGGCTCTGATTAAGTGAGGGCTATCAGAAATGTGAAAAACTAATCTTCTTTTAAGCATTAATTCACTAATTTTAAGCTCTGAACTGTCATTTTGGCATATTTTCAAAAGGATACAATGCTTTTCAAGCCTGCCAGCACGTTGGGCGTTCAGACAGTTAGCTAACTAAGATGAGATGAATAGACATGAGCAAGCAGTGGGCGTTATTATTACAAACCTATTTCAACAGGCTTTGCTTAATGGTTTAATAGTGACTTGTACGATGCAACATTTGGTAAAAGTACTTAAAGGAATACCGTCATGCATTATAGCCCTGACAAAATGCATTTCTCAACTCAAGTAAACGCGGAAGAAGCTGTGAATCCCGTTGGAGGAAGCAAACAAAATTACAAGCTCTACTTACACAGGCAAACATAATTAACGGGCACCGAATCTGACAGTGCACCTGTTATAGTCCTAAAAACCCCATCCTGCCTGAGGAGTAAATCTGCTGCGGATCTTCCTTCCCTGTAATGATGCTGCCATTCAACAAAGAAACGGCAAAAAATAAAATAAAATAAAATTGCGAAACCGTTTCATTGTCTCAGTTTTGTGTAAAATAGAAGCAATTTCCTGTAAATGTTTCCAAACAGACACCACAGTGCAGATGCCCGATATCGTGCCTTTAGCTCGGTGCGGCTCCACTGAATTCTGCCCTCGGCGCTCATGGACCTGCGTCCGAAGTGGCGGCTGTGTCTGCGTGTGCGCGCTCACACGTGTGTGTCTGTGTGCATGTGTCCACACTTGACTATAATGAGCTCTGCAAATCTTCCGGACTGCTCTAATAGCTGCATTCTAAGCCATACCCCTGGGCTAAAGGGTCGCGTCGCGTCGGTGGGAGCCGAGGCGAGCACCAGCGCCTGCAGCCTGCAGCCAAGCCATCCATCAGCACAGCTTAGGCCATCACTACTGCTCAGCACCATGGCAGAGGCACAGGCTGACACACACTCTGCCCTGGCTGGGAATACAGAGACAAATTGCACTTATACAGTACATGTTGAGTTTCATTATCTAAGAGCGGCGAGAAAAGAGGCAGAGCTGGGAACGAATGCACGAACACGGCCTGCTGCATTATGTTCTGACATTTCAATATGCTCCAAAAATAGCTGCAATTACTTATCTCCCTTTAGATTAATAGATGCTTTTATTGCTGGTTACTCATTCCATTAGCAGTTTATACATCCAGAGGAGAGGTTTAATTTTGGGAAAAGATTTGAAATGAAAAAGATTCTATCAATATTTAACCTATACGATGGAGAGGTGGTAAAAAAGGAAGAGTCCGGAGGTTGTGTGTAGTACAATCCGTATCAGTGTGGCTGTGAAAATGCCAAGCTCATTACCATCAAACTGGCCCAGCTTGATGAAAACTAAGCCGTGATTTCAGAAGCAGCTGATATGAGAGAAGGGGGATTAACAGGCTGTCGGCGCGCTAGAGGAGAAGTCAGAGTCCCGCGAAGCTGTCTGTGGCATCAAAGTTCATCTTTATTGAAGAATCTAATGAGAGGATTTGCAAGTACAGCAGCTAATAAATCACACATGATCAATGTAGCAGATACAAAGTTGTTTTCGATTTTCTCATAACAAAGAAAGTATCTGACTCTTGAGTCGCAAAGCCTCAAATTAGAAATACTCGATCTCCACTTTTCTAAAATCTATTTTCAAATTTCAGACAAGTTCATACTTTCATTGATCAGAATCACTGGCCCATAAATAGCGCAGCCACTGGTGATTAATCGGAGTTATTACAAAGCTACAAGTTTTCAGTGTAAAATGTGAAAGACTTGATTAGGAGGATCATTAAAGAGCGGCAAAACTAGAAAGACGAATGCTGTATTTAATGCAAGTTTTAGCAGGAGGAAGATTCCGCTCCCTGTAGCAGATACGGTATCGGATGTGAAAAGACAGTGGAAGGCAATTAAAGAAGAACAGGCTTTTACTTCCAATATCATTCAGCATTTTTATGTGTGGCTTGTTAAATAATGTGGTCAATTCACATTGCATAGCCCGAGAGGTAACAAAAGCGCAGCACCACGGGCGAGAGCAGCAGCCTGCGCGGATCAAAATACTTAATCCTTCAGAAATAATCAGATAAATCTTCACATAGAATTATTTCTCTTCTCCGAGCGTGCCTGAGTAATCCTTCACTGTGACAGCAGGAAGATGGGAGCAATGGCCATCGATTGTAGCAGTGATTGTAAGGAGGCACTGGATTGAGTCAAACAATCACCCGCAATTACATTGATTGGATGAATCTCCAATGGAGCACCGAGGCTAAACAAAGAGGAAGCAGTTGGAGACCGGGGAGGACAGAGTGAGGCGATGAATGATTCACTGTGTATTCTGCACCTGTAATTTAGTTTGACAAGCTGATGAGACTGCACTGCGAGCTACGCTGAATGCTAATACGCCTCATGCGCACTGTAGCCCTGACCACATATTAGAAAACAGTCTTACCACATAATTTGCTGGAAAAAATTGTAAAAGTCGGAAATAAACGGAGATTGCACATGAAGCGAGACGTCTTTTGATGAAGACAGGAGCTGGCCTCACCCTGCGTGGGTTTAATTAGACATCAAGAAATTTGAACAAGCACACATTATCAGCCTTTCCATGTGTGAGAAAGATGAAAAAAACAAGTGTGACAGCTTACGTGCAGATGAAAATGACCTATTCCTATTCATCAGCAAAATAATTCCATGTCTGTGTCCTATCTTCCCTATACCTGTTCATCTGTCGCATCCGTGCCAACGTGTTTTTCCGTCCAGAAATCACATCCTACCACCCTTCTCCAAGACCGACATGACTGTCCTCGCCTTAGTTTGTTTCATTCCTTTCCCATATGTATAAATCCCGCCATCTGGACGGAGGACGGGCTCAGCGTTTTATGCCAGTTGTAGAGGACAGACATCCAGCATCTTAAGACTGTTTGAGCTGGTGTGTGTTCAAAAGTGGATGAACTGGTTGAGCCATTTCACAAATCTTTATCACCCCACAAGCACTTTTGAATTTTAGGAAGCATATAATGCGATTTTCAAAAGGCTAAATAGTTATTTTTTTGTTTATTTTACGATAACTTATGGCATATAGGAAGAAAACATTATAAAAAATATAATATGGCAGAAAAGAGTGGAGGTGTAAATTAGTTTCCTTTAAATACATTTACTTCCATTCTTTACCTGAACTTCCATCTCTTATTGAAGCTTTACAATCAGAAAAAAGAACAATGTGCCAAACGTTCATGTATTCTTACCTCATTAGCATTTTTATCAGTCACTGACCCACCGCATAACTGGCTAAAATGCCAAATGTCACTGGCAGCAGTTTGTTTAAGATAAAGCTAATGAATTTTAATTCTCTATATAAATTGACCGGAGGCCAAATGAAGCTTTGGGCTTTTGTTTGTCTAATGTGTTTTCTGTGAGTCACCATCTGTACTTGGTTTAAGGCTGACTGTTAGCAAACAAAACATGGATTCCCAATTAAATCTTCAGCATGTTAAGTGTATCGACTTAATAGTTCAGGACCTCCAGTAACTGAAGCAACTAACTTCTTAAATCAAGGTTAAAGTATGATGAAAGACAACATCCATTTAATATTTCAGTTCTATGCAAGATGTGATATTCTTCTTTCATCTCTGCAGCTGCATTTTCAGAGGTTTCAAAGTTTTAGTGAGGCACTATATATCTTCAAACCATGAATTATTAACTGATTCATGATTTTTACTTTCCCTAAAACAAAGTAACATCACATCATAGTCAGTGATGTCTGAAAAAAATAACAGTAGTCAATAATGAGTTTCATAAAGACTTTTTTGGACTGTTCTGGCATCCAGACATGTTGTCTGAGGTCAGATGATCAGTCTGATCAGTGGTAAACATGTGCCAAGGCCAGAAGCAAAACTTTGGGGTCTAATTTTCCTTTTTTGTTTTTCCCCGTGGCTGTCTGCTCTGCCTCCTCTCCGTTTTCTGACTCGTCGGATTGAACTTTTAAGTCAGAGGGAGGGATGTGTGGAGCCCACATGGTGGCCTGGTCTTTAAATTAGAAAGTAAAAAGCTGTTTGTGTTTATTGGGGGAGCAACTGTTTCCCTTAGATTTAAAATGATATTTAAAAAAACAAAAACAAAACCTAATTCATAACATTTGTAAACTTTGCTTCCAGTTTCCAAGCAAAGCAGATGGAGCTGGCTCATTTTAGAAGCATCTACAATTACTGCAAGTGTACAATCGATGCCCATAACAACAGCCGGCAGCACCAAGTCTGGCTGGCAAAGCCACGAGCTCACGCCTCATCAATTCCCATGGAGTGGCAGCAAGGATGAAGAAGGAGATCAACCACCCTCATACATTACACCTTTTTATTCTTCATTATTCTGATCAGTAAATTTGCAGCCTTTGTTTCGACTGAAGGGTTATTTTTCACTAAAGTCGATCCAACAAAAGCTGCATTTGTTATCAAATTGTACAGGAAAATCCACCGACACATAATTTCATATGAAACGCAACAACACTTAATAGGGTGAGTCCAATCTTCTTGTCAAGGTGATTGCTGCCTTTTGCAATATTTTTGTGAGACTTTTGTTAAACTTCAGGTGCAAGTAAAAGCCGTTGCCATGCAGTTTGTGTAGTGACTTTCCTTACCAATTTATCATTAAGAATACAGTGGATTAGATGTCAAGCACACCTCTTTTAACCCATTTCTGACACATGCTATATACATTTTTGGAAACTCTTTAGTTGGGATAACTACATTTTTACCATTACACCAAACAATATGAGCCATTACAATCAAAAGCCCACTATAATTAGCTTGTTAGCTAACATGTGGGTATAGATTGTATATAAAAGATGGACATAGCCTAAAAAATTAGGTCAGTGCAGAAAAGACATCAACATTACTTCCAAGAGCCAGCAGATGGCGACTCCTCTGGTTGCAAAAAGAAGTCAAATTGCATAGAAGTATAAGAGAAAACAACACTTTCTTGCTTCATCTTTCATCACATTAAACATTCACGCACAGAGTTTACGGTCTCAATCACGAGTTTTAAGTCTCTTTCAGTACAGTATGATGTTCATTTTGTAAATTATGGGGCCATTTAGAGTAAGATAGACAGTAAAGGTGTGATTGACGGGTCACTATGGTACCGCCTCGGCTTCATCGACTTCAGAATGGTAGCTCACAAGCCATTTGTTGACATCACAGTTGCATCTTTTGCTTCCAGTCTATGGATTTTTTGCACTAAGCAGCCTTGTGCGATGACTAAGAAAGACAAGTGATATTTGTTGCAAATGAGAAAAACAATGTTAGCATATATTTACTGAGCAAAAAAGACTTTGTGTACTGGTTTTTATATTTGAATATGGATCAATTCTGGCAAGTTACTAGGTCCTAATGACTCATGCAGTGTGTATGCTAAACTACTCACCTTTGAGAAGAGCAGTGAGAATTCCTGTGGAAGTTCTTTTGTTCATGAGCAGAATGAATTATGAGCTAAAGTGCATCTGATTTAATACCGTTATGCTCACTGATGCAGCACTTCAGATAAAATGAGGAATTTAACAATGAGAGCCACTGTGCTCTTCACTTGTTGAAAATAACTGCAGAGAATATATATATATTTCGAATCACGATACCCACCCAACTCAAAAATATTTAAATTTATTATGAGGGTTGCTGTGTTCGAAGATATTGTATAATATATTAGAAATTCTCTGTATGTCCTTCAGCAAATATATGCAGAGAGTTACATTTGCAATTTTAAATCATACTCAAAACAAAATCTGCAGTCAAGTCCGCTGGAAATTTAAATAGACAAAAAAATAACCTTATTGCTCTATAATAAAGCTCCAAACAGCACAGTTTAGTGCTTGAATGGAAATATCTTGTTCCTTTTGAGATGGCGGGTGGTGACACACAAGAGTTCAACAGCCCTTCGTTAAAATGGCATGTTTCATCATGTAACTTTTGTCATATTAAATATCACAGGAAGGAACCTCCTTAGGAGTAATTAAGCTGAGGCACCATGTCAACCACTGCAGAAAGATAATTAATCATCAAACCTACAATATTTTTTGCAAGATATTTCCAGTGTGAATACAAACTAAATGTCGCTAAAATTGGTTCACAAAAAAAAAAAAAAAAAAAAAAAAAAAAAAAGGTAATGCAGCAAAAGTGGCAAAACTTCAATAACATCCTGAATTTTAAAGGATATCACCAATTAACCACCAGGTCTGGTCATCCTCCACTCTACACTTTCCTCATGAATATACTTGACCCATATCCTTTTGGAATAAATTGTTTGTGCTAATGAATGTGACCTGGACTCCTTAGCTGTGACGGCCCTGAGCAGTCTGTTTCCCATAGAGGAGCTCTCACAGCTCTATTAGAAAAAGAAAAATCCACTTTTATTAAGTTTGAAGGTACAGTCGGGACCAAAGTTTCCATACACTTGTAAAGACCATGTATATGAGGGCAGTCTTCAGTTTCCAACGACCAAAAGCTTGGTCGCTTGGTTTCCAGTTTGAACAGCAACCAAGAGCACCTAGCTGAGATGACAAAACCGAAATGTTAGCATTTCTGCAAGTATATTTTTGACCAAGTAGATTTTGTCGTATTTCCAGAGGACCTTTAATAAATCTATGATAGAGTTTTAGGAGTCGTTGGAATTTCAAGACTGCTGAATGATACATATGGTTTTTACAAGTGTATGGAAACTGTTATTCACAACTGTATGTCTTTCAGTTTATATGCAGGATCAGTTTGCTGATCAGGAATTTTGATCAGACCACCACAACAAAAGCATTTGTTGTAATTAGCAATTATTTCATTCCGTTCACTATTGGCTCCACTGCAGACCTGACATATGGGAGAGGATTTGTGGATAGAGCTGTGCATCCTATAAGGATGACTAAATGTAAATATAAATGCAAATTTAATGAATTGCATTATCCTCTGGCAAATGCATCCATTTGGTTCTGTTTAAAGAACCATATTGCAGCAATTATGTGTGTTCCTCATCTCATTTTGTTTGTCTCTTTAGATAAACACCAATGCCACCCATCTATACTGGGATAGATAATCTTTGGGTTATTTTGTAGGTCTAGAAAGGTAAAAAAGAAATCTCTATGTAGCATTCTTAGTGTAGTTGTCATTGTGTACCGACTTGGGTATTCTGTCACTGTAAAAAACAATCTTCCTTGGCTGACTGCTTGTGTAAACTTTTACTGCAGATGGAAATAGCAGGTGAGTTCATAGTGTCCGCAGTGTGAGAATAACTAGGCAATTTCGAAGAAAATGTCAGAACAGACAAAACAAAAGATAGATTAAGCAGACAAAACAAAAGACAGAAAAGAAAGAAAATCCTCTTAGACTAATTTTGGTAGCAATCTCGGTAGACGTGGACAGATCGTAGAGTGCATGTCTGGTCGGGGCTAAAAGCTGAAAAAGCAGCAGCACTTCGTTTATTTCGCACCAAGAAACCAAAAGAGCAAAAGCTCGAGGAACTCCACTACACCAGTGGTTGACAAGATTGTCAGTTCCACGTTTGTAGAACAACCAGTGAGTAGTTGAGCTAGAGTTTCCCTTTGATTAAATATGATCTCGAAGCTATCAAGATGAAAGCTTGGAGGGTTTGTAGAATGTTTTTTTTTTATCCTGCACCAACATAGATTTCGTCACAGAGCGGTTCATTCAAGGATGACATCCAAGATCTGAAAAGCAGAAATGAAGAAAAATAAAAGCCTACTGCCTGCCAAATTTCTGGGAAAACCTGTTTACCAGTTGTTTTGATCTCCCTCTGACATCCAATCACAATAAAGTATGGACAGAAAAATAGCCTGTTTCATAAAGGAGAATGTACTCTTCCTGAAATTGAATTCTGCGGGTTACTTTTGCTGAAAATAGAATCATGATTAAGAAGACGAGGCCAAAACTTGCCGCCACGCTGCTTTCACTGGGTAATTTGCCATTAATGAGTACAATTTTACAGGGTAATCTTGTTGTTGAGTTGAATGAGGAAATCACCAATCAGTCTAAAGACCTATTATTCTGGTTAAATTATGGACAGTCAAGCGCTGCAGAAAACCGCTGTAAAGTTAAAGTAACAGGCAAGTTTGTTATTGTGATGGTCGATGCAGCAGTGATGGAAATCAGTCGAGTCGGGTCATTTTGCTGGAAAAACAAGGAAGCTGAGATATTTTACTCGCTGATGTTGACCTACATTTTACTGGGCAACTGGCTTGTTGTCTGCCCAGCTGCAGGGAAGGACCTCATAGTGAGAATTCCCTGTAATGTAACTTTAAACCTATGCAATATTTATTTATCGAGGGGCTCAGGCTTCTAGAATTTCACATTAAGTCCAGTCTGTGACTCTCTCTTTCACTGCTAGTGATCTTTTTCTTTTTCTTTTTTTTTTTAAGATGCTGTCAGCATTTTTCCCCTTGTTGGTTGCTGAAACTGATATTCAATAAAGAGCTTCACTTTTCTCAGGAAATTAGACTTTTTTTTACCAACATGTGGCACAAAAAGTGCAAAACAACTTGCAGTGTTAGAACTTTTATATGTGAAAGGCTTCATAGGCAACGGTGGCCAATATCTGAGCGAATTATGTTCTGTAATGGCATTATGACACCGAGGGGCATCGTTTATACCTGTGAGTACTTCTTTCTGGTGTACTGGAGAGTGTGTACTCTTTATCTCTGGTTTCATCCACCAGCTCCTGAAAAGTTGTTCTTTGTCTGATATTTAACGATGTATGGATGCTGCAAACATGGCACAAACCATAAACTTGATGCCCAGCAAGATTAACTGCAACATTTTATGCAACCCCGACTCAGAACTTAACATTCTTTGAGATGCATTCCCATTCACGGTGTAGAAAATGTCTCCAATTTGCAAAAAGAAACAATTTGCATCCCATCAGGGACCATTACTCGTACAATCGAGCTGAATTTTCACCCAGTCTTTGGTAAAGATCAGGCATCACTTCGGAAAATGTCATGCTTTAGTGAATACTTTAACAATAATAAGTACATATTAGAAGCTTGGTCAAGTTCACCCACTAAAAGTATAATGGTTAAAATCCCACACTTTCACTGCATGATTCAAGCTTTTCCTCTGTTTTTTAGGATACCAGGGCTGCGGCATCTAATAAGATTGTTTGACTGAAAAGGAGCGGCAGTAAAGCAATAGATAAAATAGCAAAGATATGCTGATTTGAAATGTGTTTGTGATACAATACAGCAGAAAATAAGTTTCTAACAAAATGCAGTTGAGAATGCACTTTAGTTGTATAGAAACGTCATTCTGTGGAGAGTGGAATCATTTCCGTTACAGGCAGGTATAGGAGTGTATGTCAGCATATTGTGGAGCTTTAAGTTTCAGAGGAAACACAAGTTCTTGAAATAGGTGGCCTTTCTTGGCGAACACCTGCTGTGACAGTTCATGCTTCCACACTGACAACCTGAAATTTCGCTGTGCCGATCACTCGGCAGCTTCATCTTAAAATGTCAGTGTAGGTGGCCGCCTCTCTCCACGTGGACCGGCAGAAGAGACAAATTCAAGACTGCGCTTGAAACGTCTTCACCGACTTCTGACGCCAGTTTGCACAGCAATAATAAAAAAAAAACCCATCTGAATTGCAAATTGTTTTTGCCCTTTCCAGTGAACGTGTATTTTAATTTTATGATTTTCCTGATTTAATACCCCCACTATGAATATTTCAGCGGGAGATTTAAGTGTCTCCATGTGGGCATGTTGTCAAAGGCACTGGTACAACAGAAATCTAATATGAATGAGAGCTGATGTGAATAAGGGAAGAGCGAGGCCTCTGTGCAGCCTACATAATCCAGTAGTCCCAGAAGTTGCTCTGGGCTGAAAGAGGTATAGATCAGCATAGGGTTGTTAAATCAATTAGTCAGAGTCTGGCCTAATAATTGCAATATAACCGGATAATTTCCAGCCCAGAGAGCTTTCTCTGCTCCCTCATTGGCTTTGTCATACCTACAGGTATTTTGAAAGAGCCCGACTCTCAAAAGGGAGAGAAGCGAGCAGACATGTCGTCGGCGCTGTAACATCAGGGCCAGTCTGTTAGGGCTGTCTCTCTCTGTCACAGTCTCAGCCACTTCTCTGTTATCTGTACTGAACACATGTCCACCCGTGCTATTACACACTGACTGCTAATGGAGCATAAGACTGAGGTGGACCTCCCATTCACTGTGGCTCTCACCGACTCCGATGCTATTCTGTGCTGCACAGGAGACACAAACACGCGCAGCTTCTAGAAAAATCACACATTTTCCATGAATTATAAAAGCATTCTGTTTTCCTTTTTCAAAACTATGACAAAGCACACTTATTTTACTGGCAAAAAGATTTCCACAGAGATGGACAACAGGCCGCTTTGCTGGAGGCAAAATAGCTGTAATAGAAATGGTAATGTCCTCCCTCTATCTGATCACGTTCGGTTTGAGATGCATTCTCCGGGTGGCAATTTGAGTTATGGCGCTTTCCTGTTTCCGTCCTCTCTGTCTTTCCGACTGCTTCTAATAACACACTGGGATGCTGAGAGGGGACTGTTTAGAGCCTGACGGAAAAGCAGCTCAATGAATTTGATGTCACTCTCTGATCTTTCAGGCCCGGCACGCATCCTTATGCACCCACACATCTCGCACCTCACGCACACATGGGAGAGCACATTTATTTTCCTCTAATCCTTTCATGGCGCCGTGGGGCTGGAGTGTGTCCCAGTTTGTATTGGGCAGAATCAGAGAAATGCTCCAAACAGGTTTTGAGAACATAAGAGGGCTCACAGAGATAAACAGATACATTTTAGGAAAAAATCTTCATCTGTTACCACATTAATGCACTTTTAATTCATTATTTTCCCTTAAAAGTGGAGTATTCGATTGTAATCCTTTGTAAAATTCAGCCAATGTCTCATCCCAGTGTGCTGCCTGTCCACTCCAGCATTTATGCACAATCCTAGTTTTGCAAATACCTTATGAATCCTTACACATTTTCTGGAGGATAAGGTGAAATCTGAGGATTTAAAAAAACACCGAACCTACTTCATTTTTGCAGTGGATGGTTTTCGTGCAGCAGTAGAAGCCTCCAGTCTTCCCAGTGGGAAATATTGTGCAAGAAGCCAGGTAAAGCTCCAACAGGCCATGCTTCTTTATTCAAACACTGACCAAAACTATCAAACTCTGCCAGGCTTCTCCACACAGCAACAGGTTGCCTCCAGCGCTGGATCTCTGTCCATCAGGGTGAGGGTGAAGTCTACAGCAGATTCTGTGGTTCTCCCGGCAGGTAAAAACAATCCAAACAACTCAGTCTTGTGAGTTTTTAGACTAGGTTTGCATGTTGATGATTTATACAATGTATGTTTTGCTTCAGGAATGAAAATGGAAGACCCACCTCCACTCCACGGCAGCTATTTGGTTATCTGGATCGTTGCCATGGCAATGTCCCTCCATGAATTTGGCTCTCTGAAGGAGCTCTGAGTGAACGGTTGCGATTGTTTGGCTCTTGAGTTCAAAAAAAACTTCGCAGAATTGGCTTACACCACCTTTCAGTATTTTAAAGTTGTTAAAATCACAATCAAAATGAGCTTAGGCCTCACTATCTGACAGTATCAACTTGTTCCAGCTTTTTCATTGAATTCATGATGTTTGGTCGGAGAGAAATACTGAAAGTAAAGCTCTTACTGGGTGCTACTTTTCTCAGCTTTAAAAACGGATTCATATTTTTTTCAAAGGAACACCATCTTCCCTTGGATTCAAGCCCAAAACTTTATGAACCTGCCATCAGCTTGAAATATTCCAGATGTCTTGTGCATCATTTCATACACATCAACAATATTCAGTCTGACATATTTGCTATCTTTGCTATCTTTGATCTGTGCTTGGAGTTCTGATTTCTTTTGGGCGGGTTTGGGCACATGGCGTAGTTTTGAAATGACCAAAACAAAGTGCCAGTCAGATTTATGTTAAATCCAGCATGTCACTGTAATGTAGGAGGAAGCTGGAAGCACCGAGAAGTCATGACGGCTCCACATAACTTTCCTCCCACAGCTGTATATCGTGCAGAAGCAAGCTAATTCAAATGTCATGCTACAGTCAAAACCTGTAGCATCAGCAGCTGTCTCTACGATTTAAAGGTGTTGCCAAATGGGCCAAATCTTGGGTTATGCCATGTTCAGTGTTTCCAGTCAGATCAGACTCAACAATAAAACCAGCTGCTCAATATTGTGTAGCTCCCTCTTGTGCCACCAGAACAGCTCTGACCTGTCAGGGCATGGACACAGGACCTCTGGGGGCCCTGTGTGGTATCTGGCACCGGGATGTTGGCAGCTCATCCCTTGTGGTGGGGCCTCTGTGGATCAGGTTTGCTGTGGCGCATCCTGCAGACGCCCGATCAGATTGGGATCTGGGGAGTTTAAAGGCCGGGTCAACGCCTTGGGCTATTTGTCAAGTTCCTCAATTCATTCCTGAGCAGTTTTTCCACAGCGTGGCAGAGCGGATTATCCTGCTGGGGGCTGCCTCTGCTGTCGGGCAGAGCTGAGTCTACAGCAATCCTTAGGTGGGTGGTACATGTGACAGTAACAGTCAGAAATTAAAGGACCCGAGGTTTTCCCGGCAGAACATTTGAAGATCAGTGTCATTCACTTCACCTGTCAATGGTTTTAAAGCTGCGGTGGATTGGTGAATGCTTTGACAGCAGGCACTGGGGTTTAGTCATGCATGTGTTTGATATTCATAACCCACTAAAACTATTTGGTTAGAGAAAGATTGTGGGTTGACATTAACATTTTATTGACTTTAAATATTTAACCTCGACCTTTCCCTACACTTAGGCAAATGCTTCAAGTGCTTCCATCCGCATGTCAGTAAATGTTGTACAGATACGTTAGTTTTTTTTTTTTTTTTAAATCTCTTTGTTAAAGTGACAGTATAATGTGAAATCATAATCTTCTTGTTGGAAATTATTTGCTTGAAAAACTTCTAAGACTTTATTAAATGCGGAAGGACAATGAAAAGAAATATCAGAAGTTGTAGCTCATGCAAGAAGTCTACATTCAGCATTCTATAATAACAAAGAGAACTAAAAGTAGCTTTAACCAGAAGGGCAAAGCAGCAGTAAAATCTAGTATGCAACAGTAAAAAACAGAATGCAAAACAGTATGGTTACATTAAGTATATGGATACAATAGCTGTGGATATAGTCCAGCTCTAAAATATCAAACAACACCTTAAGACAAGCTTTCAAACAACAGGCTGCTATATGTGCAACACAAAACAAGGCAGGTGGAAGATTTGAAATCCATCAGACTCCAAGAAAGAACCCAAAGTCTATTCCAGAAAGTAATTTTAACAAATTCAAAGTTCATGAACCCCGATATGGTTAAGTCAAGCTCCAGAACAGCTGAGTTACTGCAATCATTTCACTTTGCGGGCTTTTTTTTTTTTTTTTTTACTAAGCACATGCATGACAGCTATAAAAAAAAAAGACCAAATGTCCACAAAAGGTCGTCGTACTTCATTCCGACCTCGAGTTCAAAGTTCGAATACAAGCCCATGGCGAGCATGAGAACATTCTCAGACAAAAAGACAACAAAATATGGACAATTGGCATGGGTGAGTGATGCTGACCGACTTATTTTGAGAATATAACTGCAATAGTCTATCCATTTAACTACGCTCTCTTATAAACTTGACACGGCTCTCCTAAACTGTGGATGCATGCTGATGACATATTCTAATGCATTTATCTTTGCCGTGAATTACTTTCTTCTGTAGACTGTTTCTTTTGAATTCCACATTTTTTGGACATTTCATTTTCCAAAATCCTAGTTCTTGAAGCCTGCAGTTACTACAGTTTCTCTCCTTTTTAGCACTGGCAAAACCAATCATTGCTGGTTGACTGTTGCCAGTGAGTGCAGATACTAGATTTAAAACTCTGGCAACTGTGACGCATCGACAAAATGGCCGTGATAGGTCGAATCACCATTGTCTCATCATTTATCCAATTAGAATTCATTTATTAATTTTGTCTTGCATTGTAGTTTTAATATGACAAGTGAAAAGGTGGAGGAATGGTGTTGAAATTTCTCTTTGTTCTTGAAGTTTTGTTCTCATGGAAAACTATTTCAATAGGCGTGGATGCAAGGGATGCTGTTCCTACTACAGACAGTTGCTTTCCTAATGTGTTCTGCGTCATCAATATTATACTCCCACTGGCAAAACAAAATGAAGAGGATTTGGTCTGATCTGAGGGGACGTCCACAGCGTGTAATATTGGAGATATAAGGCCGGAGAACGTTGTTCGGAAATGATGGAGTGTGACGAAAAAATGGTAACAGTCGATTCGGCAGTCATCAGGGAATGATAGCACATCTAATCAGGGTCTCACAATCTTAAATCCTGAGGCTACGCGAATTAATTCGGCTTCGGCATCGATCGGGTAAGTGAGGAAATGACACCCCATGTCTGCCAGATGCTTCACGCTCAGCAGGAGGGAGGAGATAAGAAGAAATTCTGGGTTTGTTAAAGAAAAACCTGCCAGCGAGCAAGGTTAGGTTCATGGATTCAGTTGCCATGTTAACTGACCTCGAGTTTGAGTTTCCTCTATTTTCCCCCCACCATCACATCAGGGTTAACAAACTCAGAGTTTTCACTGAGCCTGTTTTCTGGAAGGCACCCCGGGTGGGCAGACGAAGCAGAAGAAATGCCGGAAGAGGACAGAAAAACAACGGAACGGCGGAATGCAATAACAGCAGGCAACAAAGGGACAACCTGGCAAAGTGTGACTGGTGGACCGATGGTGTCTATTCACTGATGGACTAATGAGCAGAGAGGGAACAGGTGAGCAGAGGAGGAGGCGATGAAGGTGAAGCAGCAGCAGGGAAAGCAGAGCACATGGGAGTGGTCGGGTCTGAAGAGGTAAAGCAGAAAATAGCAGCAGATTCAGGCAGGAAGAATGAAATGTGAACACTGTGACAAAACCCCTGCACGCGGTGTCAATGCTGTTTTGTGCCATTGCTAAACCTTGTAAATATACTGACAATAAAAGGAGCATTCTGACATAAACGTGGGCAGAATTTTAAAATGAGAACATTGGATTCTGAAGGTTCTAATTACTTGCTTTTGTAAGGTTGTAATGTTTAATTTTCGGCTTATTCTCTGGAGGTTGCCATTGTAGTTTCCTCTGATTGTGTATATATTCTGGTTGCTTTCCCACTGTTTCCCCATTATGTGAGCCATGTGTGGGATACTGCTCACTGTTTTCTCTTTTCTATGTGCTTAATTATTATGTGGGTGCGTACACTTGTATATTTATTCTGATCCTCCAGGGCTTTTCTCTGATTCCCACTACCTCATGAGCGGATTGAAAACACCTTCTTCCTCTTATTGCCTCTCTTCTGATTGGTCAGTGAGTCTCCAATCGGCTATTTCAGTCTCTTGACTTACCACATCTGTAAATTGTGAACAGGGTTCATGAGGTGTTGCATTTTTCTTACCCTTCTCATGAGAAACGATGTCATTTTCAGGCCTTTTTATATCTGAATACGATCCTGTAAGTTCCACTGAATGGCTGCTAATCACGGCAAATAAAAAAATGGATATGGGAAAAGAAGTGATAAATGTGTGCCATCGCATTTATCACAGTTTCAAAATGATTGTCTGTGCCAGAGAGATCCCTCAGGCCAATTGCACTAAACAAAAAGGCAGTGAGGAGAAAGAAGACTCAAGTGGATGACAGTGACCAATGAGCACCGCTGTACCCTCAGGCTGAACCCTGAGCCCATTTAATCTGGTGTTCCTCACTTTCTTATCACTCCGCAGGATGGGCTCAGCACGCGCTCAGAGATCTAGTAAACCACATCAAAAAGTCCATGTTTCACACAAACTTTCCAATAGTTGTCAGACTGCTGGAAAAGACAAAGTGTTCTGGATTTATGTAGCATTTCTGGAGGGTTTTGAGTGTAAATCCAGAGTAAATGATCAGCCTGGGCGTGAAACACCACCTGCTGTGACTGGAAAACAAGCATAGCTGCTCTGACCTCTAATTAGTCGACTCCGCCAGGGGGATTCAGAGAAAATATGCCGTTTGGTGGATCGGAGGAAGGCCCCATCCTTCAGAACAATGAATGTGCTGAAGAAAATCAATCGCTGTTGCAACAAATTTCTCAACATTACTATTAGCTACATCCACATTATCTTCAGGCTGAACAACAAAGCTTGTACAATATTTATATTGATGTATGATACAAGTTTTTGGACGAGAGATTTTGAGCTTCGGGGTGTTTTTTTTCCCCCACCGTTTTCCGTGTCGGGAAATTCAGCTCGGCTGCAGCAGAACAAAGCTCAAGTTTTTCAGAGAAGCCTGAAGAATTTTAACATTTCAGGTGTTCTGATGGAAGAAAATCAAATCTCATGAATCCTAACAAGAGCCAACATATGAAGGAAAACATGGAACAAGGTCATGAATTAATACTCTGGTGAGAAAACCTCTGAACTGCAGCCCACTTCTAAGATGTTTTCAGTGATTTTTAGATATAATTTGGCGCTGTGGTCATTGTGAGTTGATTTTAAGGGTAGAAAAAGCAGCTCGGCCAATCAGAGCTTTGTCGACAGGATAATGGGGACGTCATCTGTTAGAAAAATAGCAGCTTAAATGTGGCCACTGCATTATGGACAAGCTTGGATGAGCCTGATGCAGCTTTACAAGGAGCTATAAAGCAACATACTGGAATAACATGTCCTAAAACTGATGTATGTTGTCCAAAAAACGTTTTTTAAAAAAAGCTACAATGAGTATTTTTATATCACCAATCTGGTGTGACTAGTATGTTGAAAAGGGTCACTTCATCCAACTCTTTCATCTCAGGACTTTACAGTTTTGGCTTCTTATCACTGCTCTCAACAGTGTTCTTTTCAGTCATAAAAGGCTGCTGTTTTCAATGAAAAAGCTTAACCAACTATTCAAGACCTTCCTGACACTAAACAACAGAAAGACAAGTAATTAGCAGTTACAGTGGAGCATTTAGCAGCTCAAGAGCCAGATTTTTTTCTTAGGAGTTGGTGGAGACCAAAAAACGGAGCTAAAAGAAGGATGAACAGAAATGTGACTAGTCTTACTCCAATTAGCTAAAAAGGTTTTCATGTCAGCTTTAAAGGTAATAGTGTATCTGTGCTGTATTTTTAAGTAAAGATGATCTTTACGGGTCTGACAACGTAGTGTTGCAGCAGCAGATTTGATTGTGAGGAACATCAGTAAAAAATATAAATGAAACAATATACATAATAGACATTCTTTCACATGTACATAATCAGACATTGCGCAGAAAAAAATTCCTCTGAATGTGGAATTTACCATTATTGCTCATATACTTATGTATATAGCACAAATTCTTCCATAAATACTGCCATAAGAAATACTGAAATTGTAGAGATTTTTTCTATATTGCACAACTCATCCATAAGTAGAAAATTCAAAATAATATTCTTGTATATGTAGAAAAACTACCTTGTTTTAGTGCTGTAATATGGTCAAAGAAAGTCATCAGTGCAGGTTTAGAGCAACTGTCAGGACAGCACTAATGATCAGTTAGGTTGCAGTAGCACTTCCAATTTGCTTAAATACAACCAGAGATGATTTGCTGTAGTGCAGCAATTGCAAATTATGAGATAACTGGCCAATCAGCTGCCCCTTTTCCTGATCTTTCTGAAATGCACCATAAACAAACCAATGAGCCATGACCGGGCATCAGAAAAGCAGGATCGGTTTCTGAATCAAACCCTTTGCACGCGTCTTGTCCGTCATGAAACATCTGCAAACGACGCCTTCTGATCTCTTCTCTCGCCCATTCTTTGGCAGTATAAATACAACTTCAGTGGAACAATTTCAACATGTACCAGTGACTCAGAGAAAATTCTCCAGGGACGGAGGAAGAATAATTACCACTTCTATTCCGGGGTGAACAGCAAAGCGGTCGTTCAGGAATCCTCAAGTGGCTCACCAGTGCTGAGAGCCAACATGCTCGAGCTTTAAATGCGATAAGGCAGCAATTGATTTGCATGATCCACTTATGATGTTCAAACTCGCTGCATTCGGAAACTCGAGTCAGTTTGGAAGTGAAATGAATGAATTTTCTTTTCTCTGTAGCAAAATTAATCAGCCCCATCAGTCTTGCTGTGTGACAATATTAAGAAAAGAAAATGGAAAAGAGGATTTTTCACTGAATCGGTTATTGTTAACCAAGAACAACCTAAGCATACATCTCCTTTGCATACAGATCCATCACAGATTGATTTTAAGTGTCGACACTCTCTTGCAGGCTTGTTTCCACGAATAGAACATTTTAATCATATTGATTAAGCAGATGGATATTTGTTCTCAGGCCTTCATGACTGTCCCAGACAGTTGTCCCGTTTGAATAAATTCATCAGATCAAAGCTGCGCCGATGGGAATAGCGCATGCATCAGCCATAGATTCGCTTTCTCCTTGGGGAGGGGAAGGACCCATTAGTCAAGAAAATGATTTGATCACTTCTGTCAATGACAGAACTGTGAACAAGCTCATTGCATCACTGAGCAGCATGAGGGGCATTAGCCTCAATCACATTCCCTTTTCTTCAGAGCTTTCAAGTTTACTTTGTAGTCCAAGAATAGCAGCTCTTGTAGCAAAGCGTTAGCAGCTGATGTTTCAGTCCTACATTGTTCCTCAACGGGTTCGAGCTCAGAATCTTGCACATTGGTACATTTCCGTGGCTAAGAATTAACATTTCTGCTATTATAGAGACAAAAATGTCGCCACTGGAAGTTACATAACTGGAACCCAATGAAGCAGAACTACAATCTGTCTTTTCTGTGATATGTGACATCATTTGACTCATAAAAATGAACCAAAAAGGCTCAACAAGACACAAGCGCAGGTTTCATGTCAACCTTAACCTTAAAGCTGACCTAGTAAAATCTCCAGTGTAATTCATCCAGCAGTGGTGAAATGAGGGACTTCTCATGTACACGTCCGCTGTTTGGCTTGTTGTCGCAGTCCCCCGTGTTATTTCCAGGTCAGAAGCCACATTCTCGTTTTTTTAAGGCCCTGTTTGAAAATGAAAACTCCGAGCACTGCCCCAAACACCTTCCGAGGCGCTGTTCAGAAATTCAGAGCACCAGCGGCAGCCTCGCTCTCACAGCATTCAGAGCCAAGCAGTTTCTCCGAGTGAATAGTCGGTGTCATTTTCAGTAAATGCTGGTCAAAGATGTTGCGGCTAAATGGAATAGTCGCCGTTTGGTCTTCTTCCAATGCTGTGAATGTTTGACATTCGACTTCTCCAGTATCAGCTATGCTCACAGAAATTGCTTTCATTTGCTGCATACTGCTCACTTAACTGGGTTTATAGTGCACGTCGAGACCCGAGCAGCCTCAAAGAACTGTTTGGGGTAAATACTCTGATTGGCTCTTGACACAAATCAGATGAGATGGCTGAAACTAATAAGATATAATGTGTTACTTAGCAGGCTTTGGAAGTCCAAATAGCTTGATTTTGTTACCTTTGGATAGATCCCAACCCCCCAACCATGTGCACAAACTGCCGTCACTCACTCGCCACGACTGACCTTATCTCCAGGACGGATTCGCACAATCAAGGACAAGAAATTGGTGCACCATTAACATGGCCCCGGCTCCAAATCAATAGCGGAATATGCTTTTATGATAGAGCCCCCGGATGATTTAGTGTTCCCGTAAATGCGCTTTCAGTGATATTGCTCAAAGAGCTCAACGAAATTTAGTGCGGCAAGACGTTCCAAATGAATTGTCTATCAAAAGAAATCACTTAAGGGTTTCGAGCCACAATGAAGATCTGGGCTGACACGCGCAGGTGATGAGGGGCATCTATCAGAGCATTCCTTGTTGCAGTCCCTGGGAGGTGACTTATTGTCGTATTATTTGAAACTGGGAACCAGCGCATCAGGACTACAAATCTTCTGTGGCAGTTTGAATTCTATTCCACCAATGAAGTGTGTTAAATATTAAGACCTCATACATACTGATTTTTTTTTTTGTTTCTTTGGCTGAAAATCAGTTATGTGTGCAATATCGCCATATTGCACGATTTCAAACCTAATACGCTTCAGCTAATGTCGCAGTTTAAATAATGGAGTTTTCTCTTCTATGCATGTAACTGTGGCAGAAACAAGGAAAAAAACGTGGGGCGGTGTAAAAAGGAGAGACTATAATAACTAATGATGTATACCATTAAATATAAGAACACAGATGAACTATTAGCACCTTTTTGCCACTAAACTTTATTGTCTAATCCTCATACTCCCTGCGGCTCTGTAGCTCCAAAAGTTTATTAGGTGTGGTGTGTTGCCGTCTGACCTCGGCTGAACTCGTGGCAGTCGGCCATCAAAACCTCCGCTCTCCACTCGTCTCCCCTTTCATCTTTCTCACCTATCTCTCCTGCAGCCTGGTCAAAGATTATCGCCGCAAGCAAGGGGCACCGGAACGTAAACCAGCACAGCAGGAAAATGAAGGTTGAGTACAATCTGTGCAGGAGTGGATGCGGGGGATATGCGACTATATTGGTGTTTCATATGCATTAGCAGCCTATCGTATTAAAAGTCAGTCCAGATCCTCTAGCTTGGAGAGAAATCTGTCCTCTCACTTTTCTATAGCTCGGCACCCTATAACGTCCTCTGCAGGACCTGCACACAGGGAGGAAGAAGATTTGAGCCGTTGGGAGCCGGTGATTTCCCCCTCAATGAGAACATGACTAAGAATAATAGCGCCCAGTGATGCGCTGCGGCTGTCTGCACTATTGTGCACAACAACATTGATTAGATTACTTCCCTGACTAATGGCTACTTCCCCTCCCTTAGAGGAGAAAGTGAATCTCTATCTGATAGCCAGTCTTCCATTCAGCCTTGGCTCTATCCACTTCTTTATCTACAGTGCATCCATCTTAGCTGACACGGAAAAGGAGAAATCATTAAAACTTTATTTGATATCCTCATTTTTTTGTCACGGATTCAGCACAATATGAGTATGAACAAGACACAGTGACCGTGATTCTGTACCTGTAAAAGAGAATCAGCTGCAATATTAACTATGCAGCTGGAGAGTAGGCTGGAAATACAGTGCTGTGTGCCCTTTCTATAATGGTTTTAAATGCTCACATGAGATCAGTATTCCCGGCACAGGCTGAAGAGTTTCAATCTCGGTGCACTCCAACCTTTATTTTCCATTCCCGAGTTTCTTTTCGCCGCACTGTAACCCTGATTATATTTCCACAGACATCTTCCAGCACTTCTAGTTAGCACTTCAATTGCAATTCCTCACCTCTCATCTAGCCCGAGTACTGAATTTTAACATCGTGCATTAACAAACCTTGAAAATATTAAGTAACAACAAAGGGGAAAAGAAGATGAAAGATTTTGAAGAGTGAGGTCAAATACTTAACTCAAATTAAAGTCATGATTCCAGATGGGTGGACGTTAAGATCTGTGAGGTAGAGATGCTAACACCGATATGCTAACATGCTCACCATGATGGTGCGTTCGTGCTCGTGTTACGCTGATATCTTGATCATGTTCACTGCCCTAATTTAACCTGTGAATAGACTGATTCGGCCTGGCCAATTATCTTGACCGATATCTGGCATTTTTCCGATAATCAGTATTGGTATTTTTATTGACCAGTTATTGATAAATTAAATGTGCTACTTCAGGTCTGATGCAGGCTCCTCTCTCTGTCTGTTGTCACTCTATGGTCTCAGAGTCAGGAATATTTTAACTGTAATAATGTATAATGTAATAATAACCATGATGCTTTAAGATATGGACCTTAGTGGGCAGGAAAAGTGATGGAACAATGAATGATTTTAAAAAAGAGAGAGAGAAACAACAGACTGAACTGCAGGAGATAAACTGATCAACGTCAGTTGATCCCACATAAACAGAGGAGAGTGTCCCAACTTTATCACTATCATTTCTATTTTACATATTCAGTTATTGTCTCCCTTATTATTAAAGAGGCATCATTATGAATGACAGGTTTCCTGCCATCACATGCTGTTAAAAGGTTACATCTTATGTATATTGGTTTCAAATATTGGTTATCAGCCTTTCTTGATCACCAGTAATATCATCAGTATTGGTCATTAAAAATCCATATCAGTCAGTCCCTTGTTAGCATGCTAACATTTGCAATTTGTCCCTAAATGCAAATTCTGTCAGAGACCGATGTCAGTAATCTCTCAGTTCAGACATTATCAGCCTGTTAAAGTGACATTATCATCACATCATTCCAAGTGCCACTTGGCTCAGGACGCATTTTATCGTAAGTTATCACCGATAAACACAAGGTAACCACAAAAACACAGTGATCTGTTGCGAGTAACGTGTAATCTGCAGTCGAGCCGTCTCCTTGGAAATGTGATGAGCATAGCAACCAGGTGATGATCTGAACCAAGCAGTTTTGGTACTTAAACCACTAACTGAAAACACGAGTAAACACAAAATGAAATACAGTGAGTGAAAGCTAAATTCAAAACAAGACTAAAAGGATCAAATGAAACTATACCTATAGTCTAAGACTGGACTCAAGTCAGCTGGGTCACCACCACTCCCTTCTGTCTCTTAATATGGACCTCTGTTCCTCTTTGTTATTGCTAAATTGCATCTCCACTGCTATTAAATGTCATCATAATAACTAACTGAGCCTACTAGCAAATGAGGATCACTGCTGGTACATATGTAGGTGAATCATCCATTATTTAATGGATTGATAACATCAAAAAACAGGTGCAACCATTTTGGACTTGAGGCAAAGCCATAAGGGATTGTCAAACTAGTCAAAATTCTTTCAGGCAAGAACAGTAACGTCTGTACCACATGTCAAAACAAGACAAGAGGTTTGATTGAGAATCTCTGTGATTTTTCACATAGAAACAAAACTTGTTGGTGTTTCCCAGTAAAGAAAGTTTCCTACAGTTATGCTGATTCATTCTTCAAAATACACTGCAATCCATCCAGTACTTGTTGATTCAGTCTACCAAAAAAACAACATGTTTTTGGAGCATCAACCTCACTGAAAAGAGGAAATCTCAGGGGGATCGCCACAGTCAGTCGGCCTTCATCCTCCAAGGTGCATGAATATAACATTTAGTGGCAGTCCATGCAATGGTTGGCAAGTATTTCAGCCTGGACCAAAGTGATGGACTGACTGATTCTCATTGCCAAACCAATGGTGTAGCTAAAAATTTATGGACTGCGAGAAAACCTTGTAGTTTTGGCAGCACCAGCCCCTCTGATGTGCACACATTGCTAATCATCTGGAACAAGCTTTGAAGCCATGTACTGTCTGGGAGTCAACAACATTTGGTAATTACAAGGGGATAGGAATCCTAATTGTTACACAAATAAAGCATACACAGTCAGGACATTTACCCCTCGGGGCAGGAATTTGTTTCCCCCTTGACAGATTACTTCCTATTTGTCTATTCTCTTCTGTAATCTCAGTCGTCGCTGTGCCACGGCTCGCATCGACAAATAAGCATTACAGTGTTTGCACACACAAAAACTTTGTCCAAACACACATGGCTCCCCTCAGCAACAACAGATGCATGTTTTTCTCCTCCGCAAACCGACGCCGTTTCAACCAGACTACGAGCTGACACACACAGTCAGTGAGGTGAGATGGCGGGAAGCCTCAGAAATCTGGGAATCGTTGATCAAAATCCAACCAGGTATTGACAGCGCGTGGACAGTTTTAAGGTCTGCTTTAGATTTGAAACACTCATCCACACAATCATCGCCTGTAACAGCCGTCTGGGGTTCTAATTTTCGCTCCATTATGAATGAGTTGGTTGCTTGATGAGAGACATCTGTCTCAGTTCCAATGCATTATCACCAGCAGCCTGTTGGTAGAGTGGACAGACAGTATTGGTTTGGCAGGAAATACACAGGAAAATGCCCCGAGAAAATGAGCCTGTATACTGTATGAGTCTATCTGACCACCATCTGCCATCGCCCAGAATAGCAGGCCATGTGTGTGTGTGTGTGTGTGTGTGTGTGTGTGTGTGTGTGTGTGTGTGTGTGTGTGTGTGTGTGTGCGCATTCCTGTGTAAATGCTTGGTGTTTCCATCGGATGTTTGCTCAGTTAATCAATAGCAGTGATGCTGTACTCAGATGACATATAGTCCAAGCATCCCTATCTCCTCACCCTAATCAGATTAACACTGAATACCATCTATGTACACACCAGCCTCCTGGCCAGGATTTGGGGCTCTGCGCCGCCACCAGTCTCACCAACAGAAGGACAGCAAGAACACTGTCTGAAAATTGCCAGTCTATTGGGAGCTTTGTCAAAATAACACCAGATTTTGTTGATAAGAAAGCAATTTCAGCACCTTTTAAGTCTTCAATTTGTGTTCTCTGCGAGTCAAACAAAGTGCGCACGGTCCAGATTACAATTCTCCAGAACGCAGGTGCCCGTACAAACTTAATCTGGATTCAAGAAATGCACAAACAAGCGTCGGAGATTATATTCAAACTGGCACACAGCTGAATGCAAACATTAGCGGCAATCATGAAAGCCATTTCTTGGATGATTTCTATCAGCAGGGTAGTGGCATCAGCACGGAGCGGTGTTTCCGATGGCTAAGAGAAAACACTTGCTCTCGTCTACATTTGGAATTGTTTCACATTTCTATCCCTGCCTCCTCATCCATGTAATACCATTCTCTCATAATCAGTTGAGGATTTAATTTCACAGAAAGAATTCAAAACAAATGGCTCCAGCAGCCGTTTGCCACTCACCATATTCATCCATCTCCTTGTTATTGAAAATCATTCTGCGATGCCTCCCTGTTCTCCATAAATCCATTTAATTTACTGAACTGGTTCCTCAGAGCTTCTTTTTTTTTTTTTTTTTTTTGTCTTTTTCCACTTTCTTGTCTCTTTGACATTTAGTCCCAAAACCAAGTGTTCATTCTGAGAGGAAACAATATCAAATCAATCAAAGCTCTGCCGGTGTCAGTCTCTTCACCTGGATGTGATTTTAGCTGTCATCTTGTTCCAGATTCTTCTCAAAAGCCCTCCAAAGGGAAACACCTCTTCTCGACAGGTGGACAAAAGTCAACACAGATGAGCTGTGCACAATCAAAAAGTCTTGACAATGCAGACCATCGCTTGAAGGAGTGGAAACATGCATAGTCTTGTCTTTTTTTTTGTTTGGGGTTCTTAGAAATCCATCTGACTTCTGCCTTTATGTGTGTGAGACGATTTTTATATCTTGAGACTAGTTTCCATCATTAATTCCACTTTATATTAACCTTGTAGTGAATAGGTAGGTCATCTACATCTCCATTAAGATTTCATGTACAATCATGATGTATATGTGAAACTGGAATTAAATAAAGATCGTTTTTCAAGCATTTCACCTTTACCACCACGTGAATGTGAGTGGCACAGAATTACACGACTGCGACGCATTTCTGAGAAAGTTCATTTTCCACAGATAAGTGCCTCTTTCTCAGTTTAATCACACATCAAGAGTTAGCGATGACTTTTTCCTCGCTCTTCCACATTAATTATGGATTCTCGGGTAATTTTCATTAATTACAGAAATGCCTGCAGTTAATCATCATTATTCTCGTTGGGTATTTGGGTTAGTTTCTGTATTCAAAGGTCGAGGAACTCGCGCATGTTGATAAGAAATCAGCACACTGATCGCTACGACACTGTGGGCATGAATAGGAAACTGGTTTTCGGAGAAGAAAAGTACCCCGTGGCAATTGAGATGACTATTAATTTGACCTCTCTGCAATAATGTCTCTGTGTGTGTAAAAATGTGTGTGTCGGAGCTGATTCACAGCAGTGCTTTGCCAATATTTCCTGGCGGTAACATTCTTAGATGAGCAGGCCGGGGTGCTGTACAGTCAAAAAAGGGCATTTTACATAGGCTACAGTGACATTTCTGCACAACATCACTTTTATTCAAGTTTTCGAGCATTGGAGATCATTGTTTCAAAACGCTCTGTTTTTATGCAAAAATACAGTACCAAAATAAAGTCTCTAATTATAGTAATAAATTATCTCTAAGGAAAAAATGGCAAAAATTTGGTGAAGGCTGAACAATAGATTTAAAATTCTGAAAAACTGATGCCGGTAAATCGAGTTTGGTGACATTTCCTCATCACTCCTGTCCAGCCACATGGTTTTATAATGTCTAATAGAGGCACCGTCCTCCCATAAAAATGACCCCATGTCACCTGGGCATACAGGTCATTAACAACCAGTCAGGCTTCACTGTGACAGGAACCTCTAATGGCCACAGCAATTATAGTGGGAGCAATGAGGACATGAGGGAGGAGGTCAGGGTGGATGGAAGGTTGACAAAACATTAGACTTTCAAATAGGAATCATTCGCCTCCTTTTTCCAACTTACTGCCAACTTGTCTTTTAATTACAACCATAACCACATTATCAACATTTTTAACCATGATCTTGAAGACTCAGAAACCTGATGTTTCCCCCTTAACCTAACAAAGATGTTTTTCTCTTTAACAACATCAAACCGAAGCGAAACACATCTGTAGTATATTATACTCTTTTACGTCACAGCTAGAGTGGCAAAAGCAACATACATTTTTTTTTTTTAGTTTGAATGACTTGTTGCTTTAATAATACTCCATCTTGTACTCTGCATGAGCAGTTTTACAAACCATTTGTATGCGTGTGTTAATTATGTCTGCAATGTCACACGTGAATTTCGCTGTTTTGTAACAAATGGTGAATAAACTGGCAATAGGACTCTAAAGAAAGAATCAAGATATAAAGAAAAACAAAAAGCCTTGCAAAACAAAGGTAACGTCAAGGTCCAGGAAAACTCCCTGAGAATAAAAACATCAGGGAACGATACACAAGGGAAAAAAGGCAGAAATACTAGGCGCTAGGTGAAAACACGAACTGGCACTTAGAGAGTGGAACACACAGACTTATGTCTTGTTCACACTGCCTGCCCAAATCAGTTTTTAGGCACATCCAAAGTGTATCCATACTATTTTATGACAGTCTGGGTAGCATCAAATAGATAGCGATGCATCTGAAATTTGGACGATCTGGTTGGTCAGATTTGATTTCAAATTGTCTTTTGTGTCACTCAGAGTGCAATATACCAATATATCAGTGTCAAATCTAGAATGACAGATGCGCTGGCCACAATTCATGCTGCTACGAGCCGAGTGATACGGAGGACAGCGCGTTAATGAACAGTCAGTGGACAGGAACTAAAATTAACAATTAAAAATGAGGCACAGAACAACACAAATGGGACACAAAATGGTGCAAATGGGATTCAAAATGACACTAGCGAGGTACAAAAGAAAAATGTGCCTCATTGACACAATGAGGTGCAAAAGAAAAAGACATAATACTGAAAGACACAAAATTCCAAAAATGAGACGTACAATGAAACAATTCAACACAAACAAGACACAAAATGACAGAAAGGAGCCAAACGTGTTCCACAAAGACATAACGGCATAAGATGTGAGTTGCAGAAATCATTAATCTAACCATTTTTCTCTTTTCTAGCTCCTGTGGGAATCCAAAGGTGTTCCCAGGCCAGATGAGATATGTAATCCTTGCAGCGACGTTTGGGTCGACCTTGTTTCATTTTGATTCACTTTCAAAAGTTATAGTACTTGCTCAGACTCTCAGATCTGCATGTCTGTGACAGTTTGGATTGACATAATGCACTTTCTAAAGCCATGTTAACAGAGGTAGAACATATGGGCTAATGGAGTAATCATTCATTTAACCATTTTCTTGCTCCTCCTGTGGGGAACTCCAAGATGTTCCCAGGCCAGATGAGATATGTAACTCTGCAGCAAGTTTTTATCCGAGTTGGGGTCTCCTACTTGTTGGATGTTCCCCAGAAAACCTCCAAATCCAGGAATCACCTCAGCCAGCTTTCAGGAGCAAAAACTCTACTTTGAGCTTCCTTCGAATGTTCAAGACACGAAACGACACTTAAATGACACACAGAATTATAGTTACAGTTAATGCTGTAACTGTAAATGTTGAAGGGGGGGCAGACTTAAGGACAGACAAAGATGCACAGGCAGCAAGGTCACCAGTGCACAGTGGCCTTGTTGTTCCTATTGCCTACATTGTTACCATAGCAACTGACTCAGGTTGATGATGTCTGAATGCACAAATCTGATGTGATCTCTTGCAAATTCACCAGTGTGGACAGTTTGTTCTTAAGAGCTGACTCAAGAACCAAATCTCATTCCTGCAGTCTGAACGAAGTTGAAATACGCAATAGAGGGACAGATGATAAGCGACTGGTGTAACCAATATGGAATGGGTGTGGGCAAGTGCCTGAAGTACGAGGAGAGATGAGTATTTTGATATAAAACAAAGAACAAAGAAGGAATGACAAGAAGCAATGCAAAAGCTGACTTAAGGAGAAGGGCAGGATGTCACGTGTTAAAAGGAAATACACAATGAGAATATAAACAATAGAAATTTGCATGAGCTCATCAGTATCTTCCTATAAAAATCAATGAATTGATAAAAAAAACACATACATAATTGCACTATTAGTGAAAACATGCAGCTGGCTTTACTATAATTTTGTGGCAAGTGGCTTGACAACACATGAATCTATGCATTTTCTGTTGAGCTGTACATCAATCAAAGTTTGATTTATTACATCTAAACCTGTCAGTTGTGACAGACTCAAACCGTCAGTGTTGTAAGCTTTAAAAAAAAAAACTTCCTGTGATTGCTAGAAGCTTTGTTTTTTTTCTATCCCACGCAAGGTCAGTCAAACATTTATTTTTATTTATTTGATTCTTGCAAAAAATAATCTCTTAAGAAGCCTATTGTTCCGCTCTGCCCTGAGAATCCTCTCCTGCAGCTAATAACATTTTAGTAGACAAATATCAGCATTTTCTCAGTTTATAAAGGTAATAAAAAGCATTTGCTCTCACTGCTGAGACTGATTTCTTTTATTGTAATGCATGTGAAAATGGTAAAGAAAACAGCTCATACAGTAGTACAAATACAGCTCTCTGTCTGTGTTTAACATCTCCGGCTTTCAGATACAAACATTTGCAAAGAGGAACAAAAATGGCTCGTGTCAATAAGCGTCAACTGTACAATAGTACACTCTGGCATCTCCTGCTCTATTGTTCTGCCGCACTAATCCCAGGCTCGGTTTATGGCTGCAAATACATCCCACTTTCCCTGTAATTAGCATATTTGATTATGCAAAAGAAATTCTCTTGACTTTGCCAGGCTTCCTGAGAGCTTCTATTAATTTCCACCAATGAGGAATGCTCCGATCACAATTAAACGATAAATGACTGAAGTGTTGCATATGGAAATCGTACTCTGCCTTGTTCCGATGCACGCCTTTTTTTTTTCTTTCTTTTTTTTGTCTTTAATGAATAGCTGTGAATTAGCATGAAAGGTCACATCCACACCGGGTCGAGGATTGGCACTCTACATTGCATGGTGATTGCTGCTTTACATAAATCATGTAGTCCTTCAAACTGTGTTGAGACAAAACAATTTTCCCCTCTAAATGATTTCCCCAGTAAACAAAGTTTTCCTCGCAGCTTGCTGAGCTGCATCGCGAGGATTTGTTTATCAGTCTCATCATGTCTCGGGCTGACACTCTAATGCTAATTAGCACTATTTTAAAAGCTAAAACTCTCTGTATTTGTGCTCGGCGTTGCCAAATAGTTGTGAAGTCCTGTTTCCACGGTTCATGAGGTGAAAGCAGAATGAAGATGTAGAACTAGTTGGATTGAGTTTTTTTTTTTGATCAGCAAACATAAAATCCCAAAAACGAACATAATGAGATAAATCTTTTAAAGATCCTCCTGCGCTCTCTTGAGGTCAGCGATGTGTGCTGGTATTCAATCAAAGGTTAATGGTGTCTAGTGAACCTGATGCAGATTAAAGGAGGAGATGCGTCTCCACTCAGACGTTCATAAAAATCAATTAAAGAGACAATTTTCTTTAACTCAAGTGAAAAATACCTGCTGCTACATGTTTAAAAAAGAAAAGCAAGGAAAAAAAAAAGCACCCAAGAGCTTTCTGAATCAACTTTAAGACAGCCAGTTTCATAAAACGATCATTTAAACACCTACAGTAGTTGTATTAGATGTAGACGGTTTCATTTTTTTTCCACTTTCTAAAGCTGCAAAATCCTCAGATTCTCAAAGCTGCATCTCTGTCACAGTTTGACATAATGAAAAGACATAATTAAACGTATCTCATATGGCAGAATACAGCACAACATGGTTATTATTTTATAGAAACAGAGATTTCAGTTGTACATCAATTCTAAAGCTCATTTGTTTGTGTGTGGTTCAGCCAGAGGTTGGGGTAATCCCTCAGTAGGCCAGCAACTGATCTTCCATTACACGTTGTATTGAGCAGCCTGCAGGGAGGAAATACAGTTGCTTGTCCCCCCCAAGACAGCCTTTTGTGCTTTGAACGCTTCTTTTGTGGTTTTATTGGAAAAGCGCGCAAAGCAGAACTATCTCACCGTTGTGCAAGAAATGTTCTCCATTGTTTCATTAATCAGCAGCCTGTAATCTGTGTTTGTTATTCAAGGCCGGCGAGTTACAAATGAGAGGGCAGCTGTAGGCAAAAGTGGGAGAAAAAACAAGATGCAAAGATAGGAGCCTACAGGTGAAACACAAAAACCAGACAACTGCTCCTGAAGTGAGATTTTAGAGGAACAGCGTGAAAAGAGCTGAAGGGGAAATGAGGAGAGTACTGAAGCTGCATTTTCAAGTAACCTGTAGGAATGCATTTGTGTTGACGTCTTTATGTTTAAGCATTAACCTTTAATGATTACAACAGTTACTTTACCTTTAAGGGTAGGTTCCTAATTTTGTCTACCATTTTAAAAGAGATATATGATACTGGTTGGAGTAATCATTATTCTAACCATTTTCCTCATTTTCTATCTTCTCCTGGAGGAAAATCACAAGGTGTTTCCAGGTCAGATGAGATATGCAATCTCTGCAGCCAATTCTAGATCTACCTCGTTTCATGTTGATTCGATGTGTAACGCTGAAGCACTTGCTCAGACTGTCAGATCTGCATTTTTGTCACAATTTGGAGTGACATAATAAAGCACCTTTTAAAGCTTTACCTTAAAGGGTATGTTCCTAATTTTGTCTGCCATGTTAAAAGGGATACAAGATACAAGTTGGAGTAATCATTTCTCCAATGATTATCCTCATATTGTAGTTCATGGTGGGGGAATCCCAAGGTGTTCCCAGGCCAGATGAGATATGTAATCCCTACAGCAAGTTCTAGATCTACCCTGGGGTCTCCTACCTGTTGGATGTCCCTCAGAATACCTCCAAGTGGGTCAAGGAATCCCCTCAACTGACTCGTTTCAATGTGAAAGAGCAGCCCTTTAACCCTCAAGCTGTAACTTTAAGCAAGATGTTTTGCTTTGTGTACAATTCACAATTTCATTCTTTCAGGCACTACCCCAAGTTCATGACCAAAGATGACGGTTGGAACAAAGACCAGCTTCTTAATTTGAGAGCTTTACTTTCTGGTTCAGTTCCCTTTTCAACACAGCAGTCTAATGCAACGTCCACAATGCTGCTGAAGCTGCCACATTCCATCCATCTAGCTCACATTCCACATTTTCCTGCCATTTGTGAACAAGATTGAGATACTTAACCTCCTTTGCTTGAGGTAGCAACTCACACTTAAACCAAAGTGGTAAATCCACCAGATTTCTCCAGTGAAACATCCCTTGTGTGTATACCCTCTATGAGAAGATACTTTTGTAGACACACCAACTCTAAAGTCTTTACTCTGTGTAAATATGCACTCCATGTTGAAGGTAAAGTTGCATGTTTAGCTAAATTAGGAAAAGATTTTCCACTGTTACTGTGTTTTCAGTCTTAAATTCTCTTTTAATGGTTCCTCAAGCTGTGTTTCCTTGCTGAGGTGTGGCAAAAGGATGTGTCTCAGTCATCATTTTTTGGTTTGTTAGCACCACAAAACACAGACAATAAAGCCATTACTATCTTCCAGGAATACGATATCCACTCTGCTCAGCACATTTTGAAAACTCCCCCATTGGCTCGAGCTGATGGGTGCAAAATGCGTTTTGCATTAAATGATGACTGTGGATTTTGTTCCCCTCTAGAATGGAATCACTACACTGACATTATAGACAGTAGAGATGTACGATGATATCGGTACGTCACTGGTATCGACCAAAGAAATTAAAATGAAACACTGGCATCGACCAAGTCTAAGAGGTCAGAAAATAGTTTGAAAATGTTACATTCAAAATAAATGTGTTCTTTTACATACAAGTTGAAGTAGTTTCTTTTCTTTGCCTGGCGAATGTGTACATTTGAAACTTGCATTTTATGTCTGCAGGGGGCTGTCAAATAGACTGGGTTTAATAATATGTTCATTCCACTACAGAAGACGGCTGATGTTCTGTGCAATCAGGTGGAAAAAATACTTGCATATATCAGTAACAGCATCTGCAATCAGCTGAAATGAGTCGGAAAATATCTATTTAGATCCAATGTCATGCATTCCTAGTATGATTACAATTAGTTCCTTTTGCAATAGTCTTTAAGCTTTTAAAAATACAAGAACCTAACCTTTAACCGGGAGGTTTAGGTCTCCAACTAAACCTCTATTTAAATTTTTACCTTGAGCACAGATAAAAATTTTCCAGATTTGTGTGTTATAAATTGCTAATTTGTTTTGTTTGTTAGGATTAATCCAGGACATCTTACTGAGATCAACAGGAAAAACCTATTAAAAACCTAAAGGATTCAACAAGCAGACACATAAGCACACTAAATAACTGCAAATATTATTTAAAAATGTTGTAAATGCCATCAGAGCGGCATTAAGTCTTTCCCTAAATGTATTTTGCTTGAGTGCATATGAATGAAATCCCTTTCCCTGCCACTCAGCCATATATTAATTTTCTCCATTTTCTGTATTTCTAAATCTTCTCTCACTGTGTTCTTTCCTAGAAGGGCATTTTGTATAATTAGGAAACACTCTATATCAATTTATGGAAAGTAGATGCTCTCAAAACGTCACTGGACTGCTTCTTCAACCCATATTACCACTGCTAAGACTGGGTTTGGTGTAGCGCTCACAGGCTGGGCAGTCTTTGACAGCAAACCACTTGAAATTACTTAATTATTAACATGACAAAGGCTATTTTTGTTGAATGAATGGCCGCTCAATATTTAATTTATTTCCTGATTGAACCCAGAAAGCAGGAATTTTTGTAACAGTCATTCGAACAGGTTGACTGAAACATTACAGAACTTGGAGTTATGCATGTGATCTAACATGGCATACAATGTAATGTTGGCTAATAGAATTGGACAGAACATAAAGCAGGGATGAAACTGCAGTGTGGTCCCCGTTAATAAAAATCCAGCAGCTAAATTGAAAACGATGGCGAAGGTGACAGAGAGAGAGAGCACTCGGTGAGCATTTTGCAAACGATGAGAGCGCATTACAAGTGCAGAAGTAAAGGCCGTTATGTAAAACAAGCTCATTTGGGCATAAAAACCGAAAACAACCTGTGCATCCACAAAATCTCTCCCCCTCATTCATACTCTGCTTTCTGGAACACGTCCAGACAAAAGAGGGAGTTTCTGTTTAAAACCTGCGAATAAAGCCACAGTGCCAGTTGCAGGCGGAGGAGAACGACAGCATTTTGGCTCGTGCCTTGTGCCATAAAATACGTTCAATTACCGCGAATGTACTTTAGTCTGTGGCTTAATATTTAAATTTAATGGATCAGGACCCTAGCATGGATTTAAAGTTGATCAACATCTTTGTTTCTCTCGCTCAGACAAGCCTTTATGCTGTTATTTAAACATGATTTAACTATTGTTCATTCACTTAACTGAATTAAAGAGGAAACAACCGGCTGACCACCACTGTTGCTAAAATTGAAATGGGAAGGTTCAATAAAGCATAAATATTCTCTCCAGTTTGGCCACCATTACCTCCAAGAGATTCACTTCAGCTTTTCCATCTTTCACTTACGAGCTTCATTTGACCCCCGCCAGAGTCCAGATTCCGGGGGGTAATTCTTTCCCGTCTCTCCTCTTCACGAGCCTCTATTTCAGTTTTGACTTCTAGCACTATTGAGCAATTTAAGGGTGGGTCTCTATTTTATTTATTTCGCATCCTTTGTCTGCCTCATGGTGCAGATGATGCACAACAAAACCTACATCTTGCAATAAGAAGTTTTTTCCGCTAATAAACATCTCCATAAGGATTACCAAATTCCACATTTGTTTTAAGCTATTTGAGGGGAGTTCTGCAGCTTCATGTGACAGCTACCAGCGTAAAAATAGATGTAGAAACATGTGTAGAATGAACAGCCTCAGAGTACTGCACTCTCTGAGTGCTTTTCTAGTTTAAGATGGAGTGACCTGAATCTAAACCACCAAGACAGCCAAACATCTCCTGTTTTCTTGTTAATTTCAATATATTTTTTCATTGCATTTTCTTTTCATTACCATTTATCCAACTAAATTTACTGCTTCCAAGCTGATGACACTCCCTGGAGCGAGAGAGGAGTCTGCGGTATTGATAACGCACAACAGCCTGGAGATATTAGAAAATGAGCGGCGCCCTCAGATGAACCCAATCTGGTCACAGGAACCCTGAAACCTGAGGGAGGTTTCAGCTGCACAGCTACAACATTCTGCGGCTTCTGTCTAGGATCACTGTGTGTCTAACAGCAGTGATGGGATTTCCTTTTTAATTTTCACATAAATGTAGGAGGCAAAAAAAACCATTTCTTTAATTCATAACCTGCAACAGTAATTTCTAAAAAGCTGCAAAGGCTGAATTAATTCTGCAGCTCCCTTTGTGTAATTGTTTGAAACTCGAGGCTATTTATAAAGTATCCCATGCAGCTCTTCTCTGCTGGAAGCTTCGTTTTTACGCAGCAGAGTATTACAACTCAAAAAAAAAAAGAAGTATTGATTCCTGAAAGCTTAAACAGCTTTGTACAAGCTCCTCAATCCAGGATCAGACTGCAACAACTGTGAGTTGTCAAAAAGTTGCCTCCATTTAATAAAACACCTCTGCTACGGGAAACGGGAGATATTCTGAACTTTTGGAAACATGTTTGGAGATTAAAATCCAAATCTAGCGGTTGGCAGTATCATGTTTGTCTGTTTGTATACGGTGTGTCTTGTAAGCAGGATTTTTATTTACCTTATTTGGTAGCTTAGAGGAATTGGAGCTGCGTTTCCTGAAGCAAGAGGTAGATTTTAAACATGTTTTGGTCCATTTATAACAAAACCTCACAAAGATGGTTATGATAGCAGTCCATCAACTGAAGAAACAACCCAAAATCACATCTATCAGGCAGCATTCACTACACAGTTTTGCTCAGGAATGCTGCAGTTTAAAAATGGAATTTTCAAAAATCACCGGAAAGCTAGGGCCAAAATCAATGCTACAAATGTTAAGCAAGAATACATGACAATAAAAATGAATGTGGAAGCAGGGAGTAGGAAGAGTAAAAGCAAAACATTCCCTCATGAACGATCATTTCACCACTAAACTAGTAAATTCTAGCTGAGTGAAGTCGGCAACTGCAGCAACGAGCATGAAAAACTCCCCTGTTTGCTTCCTTTAAATGAGCGTCATTTAATTAACCCCCAAGTTCTCGGTAATGTTTTTAAATACGACACTAACGCTGCCGGTCGGAGATCCTCGAGGAGGAAATTCCACAGCTGGGAGGCACAAACGGCACCGACCCAATCATCTCTGGTCACAAGACAAAACTCAGTTAGAGCCAGAAGGTTCAGAGCTTCAAAAAGTTAATTGTTTTACATGGAAATGTGCTCACATGCTGATAACCTGATTTTACACAAACCACCACAAATAAAGCCAAGCTGTGGATTATTTGAACCAACTTAAACACTGTGATTCCGGAGAGACACTGTTGATATTTGGCTAGTTTATGCTGCACTCTCAAAACAACCCAACTTAATTAAATGGATAATTGCAAAATAAACGTTTTACTTCACTGATTTTAGTTAAAAGTTGCAAACATTTTTTTTTATGGACTGGGGGGACAAAATAATGTTGCATTCAATTAATATTGTTTGGAATTTAAGCTCAAATTTCTAAATTTGCAAATTTAAAACAAAATTCAAGTTTGGCCTGCAGATGCATACATTTCAACTTACTGTGTCTTTTACATATAAATTCCACTAAAGCAATGAATTTAGTAATATTTTCAGTTGTGATGCAACCAATTATGGCCTCCTGCACTGAGTTTAGGCTCCATCTGCTAACATGTAGCTAATGCTAATCATAACTAGCGGTGGAATTTGTCCCCCATATCCTTGAGTTTGGGAATCGATAAAAATGATCACATTTCATTTTAAAAATTTGCCCAACTAGAGATCAGAGAGCTCAGTACTCCACCAAGGCTGCTCAGCTGTTTAATTTCTGACGGATAAGTCCCAATAAGTTTGCAGCAGTGGATTTGTAGGAGGATCGCAATCATGTGATCATTAGCAGGCAGCTGATGATGTGTTCATTTGTTGTCATGGTTACAATGACGTCATGACGCCATCTCACAATGATACAGAAATCCTTAAATCCATGCATCCAGACTATAAGCTGCATCACTGTCAGAATCTAATCAGTTGGTCCTTGTGTCATTTCTGACCTTCCCTGAAAATTTCATCATAATGTTGCGCACAGATAAACAGACAAACGTACGCCGATCTTCACATAACTGCATTTCTTGGTGGATTAAGAACGCACAATTTTGTTGGTGAACTGAGTAAAAATGAACTAATTAGCAATTAAAAGCTACGTGAAGTAAAACACAAAAATGTCCCAAAAAATAACAATAACATCAACTAAAATTGAATCAAGTTAAACTTTTAAACAGTTGTCAAATTAAAAAGTTGTGTTGATGTTTCTGGTAATGAAGCATATAACACACAAACAATCCTATTAAATAATATGAGGAAAACTAGCTAATTTAGACTATTCAACTTCAAAACTTGTGTTAATCATAAAAATCATTCAGTAAGAGGTAATTAAAAATAATTCAGCTAATTCCCTTGACTGGTTGTGGCTTGTTGGTTGAACATAACTTCAATAGAAGTTGTCTCAACTCAACATAAAAACATAACACTTTTTCACTCATTCTTTGAGCCCAAACATTGTTTGTTTGGAGTGTAGCATCATATTTAGATAGCTAGCATGTGCCACATTTGCTGCATTTTTCTCTTATTTCCCCTCCACATCCCTTTCCGTGTGCATTGCTTTGTTTGTTCCCATTTTACAGAACCAGGGCTTCAGCACACACACAAAACAGACAAGTGAGAGACCATGAGGAAGATTGTGAATCCCCTCACATGAGTTGGGAGCCTCAGCATCTTGAACCGCACAGAAAGCCTTTACCTATACACTGAATGACAGGAGAGAGGCGATCTAAACAAACCTGAAGCAGCATCACATCACTCGCAGGGAGACAAGCATTCACATTCATAGCTTGGAGTCACTTAGGGTCCTCAGAATTGCATGTCTGCAGCCGAGTCTGGGAGGAAACTGGAGCATGGGGCTGACATGGAGAATATGCAATCTCCACATGAAAGCACCATGGCGACAAGCGCTAGTCCTTCTTGATGCGAGGTGACAGTCCAACCACTTAGCCACTGTGATGCCCACATAGATCTGGGTTGCACGGCCTGATGTCTCCCCCTTTATCCCCTGTCACTTCATTTATCATTCTTTTAATATCTGAATTAGACTGCTGCCAGAGGATTTCTTAATTTGCTTTATGACACATGAGGCGCTCATTTTAGGGCTCAACTTATTGGAAATGCTATTAAAATTGATCAGATGACATATCTTAAGAGGACAAAACACCATCATTTATTTGTCTGCGGTGTTTGGTATGTGAATACATTTAATAAATAATAACAAAAACAAAACAGAGAACAAGAGGAATCGCTTCTGTATTGTGGAATGACTTGCACATAATTCTTGTGAAACCCCTCAAGGTAAGAAAAAATTTTAAAAAAATCTGAGCCGGATAATTTTTCGGAAAAAAAAAAAAAAAAAAAAAGGGCCATCTTGAGAAGTTGTAAAGTTGATTCTCTAATGCTCAGAAGTAATAATAAAGCAAAAGAGGAGGCACACAGAACAGACTGCAGGCTCCGGAATAAAAAGGAAATGAAGCTCGGCGAGAGAAGAAAGAGGATGTGACAAAAAAAAGAGAGAGAGAGAGAAAAAAACATGAGACGGGGGTAGAAAGAAAGGGGGTACTGAGGCAGTAGGCGATCCTGACAAGTGAGAATCCCGCCTGATCACAAGAGCTGCACCGAGATCAGATGCTGAAGTCAGCGCATTTGAAGCAGCCATGGGAATAAATTTTTCTCCGAAGCAAGTCGAGATGGAGAGGAGGGGGGAAAAAAAAAAAAAAAAAGAGGAAAGGAAGAGATGGAGAGAGAAGAACTCTGCTCATCGCCCGCTGGTTCCACTGGGGGGAGGAAACATGATGAATCTCAGGGATTACTCTAAAGATGAGCGAGAATGGAAAAAACTAAACAAAACAAAGAGTAGCATGGAGAGAGGACAGCTAACAAGTTATATCATATTCAACTAAAACTGTGCGGCCTGTTTGTGGGAGAATGAAGCTCTTGGGATGTTTCATGAGGCAGGATAGCCAGTTGCTTGATTGCTTTTTCAGGCCACACACACTCATCTGCACTCTAAGTACATTTACTACATCATAAAATGGCACTAGTCAGTACTCAAGAACAACTTTTGGGTACTTGTACTTGACTGAAGTATTGTTATGCTGCTCTAAACCTCCGAAATTGTACTTTTACCTTGCTTTTTATGACCTCAGATCAGACGAGACGGAGGAAAAGAAACTAACAAGCGAGGCTCAATTCTGGGGGATGAATCCATTAATGTCCTCACTTCTCGATAAATACATCATGCACTGACAGTGATGCATTTTGCAAGTCATGCAAATGTAATTTTCAAACAACTGATGCAGTGTTAGTCACATGACATTACAGATAAATATATATTTAGGCCCCGAATTGAGCCGTTTTGTTAAAAATCCGGTCTTTTGCTGTAATTTAAAGTAATAATATGACTTATTCCTCCTGGCACTGAACACAGCATTTCTCAAAACATTCGGCTGCATGATCAAATCCTCTTTTATCATAAAAGCAAAAAATGCTCCAGCCGGTGATGTGTGGAGACCATGCCTGTCAACACTGCCACAGTATTCCTCTGGGTGACCCAAATGGCCGAGTCGCCCTGGGGGAAGGAGACAATTAAATAAACTGCCCTTTTTATGTACAGAGGAGTCCAACAGCAGATTCTGCAGCCTCCTCGGGGTATCACAAAAATCATTAAGCAGGGTATTTGAGCAGCTGAATCAAATGCAAATACTGTGAAGTGCTGCAGAGAGTTTGTCAAAAAAAAAAAAAAAAAAAAAAGGTACTTGTCCTCCTTGTAGCTGTGGAGCAAAGCAGGAGACCCAATTCTATGCTCCTTCAGCAGAAAATTACTACATTACAGCTTACATACTGGCAATATTGCAAGTCAGATAGCGTAATGGTTGGATTAAAGGTTGAATTATGTGGTTCACTAGAAGCAGGACCTACAATAAGTTCACATCATGATAGGTAGTTTGTAGGAAGGTGTGCGGTTGCTCAAAGTAAATGGAAGACTGTGGATGAAATAGGAGGAAAACGGAGGTGTTCTTCTGGTGTTTATTATGGTTCAGTGTGTTTTTTTTTGTGGTCGCTGCAGAGCACCTATACACAACATGTACTAGCACTTTGACACACTGGTTGACCTCTGCAAAGACTTTCTGCAGGAGTAGTAACCATGGCATCACTTTGTTTGCGGCTCAGTCAGAAATCTTTGCGGCACACAAACAGATCAGCCAGAGAAGCCAAATCCACATTACTGGTGGATATACAGGATGAAACTCTGAACTGACAGATAAAACCATCAAACTACCTCATCTAATTTCATGAAATGTTTATTTTCGCACTGCCACATTTCCAAAATGTCATGTTTAAATATACAAATGACGCAATATCCGTCTAAATGTGCACTAACTTACATTTCAGGAGCAGAAATCTGAACATTTGTTGACGCCGGATATAAAATTCTTGTTATTTTGTTGTCATATCGGAGTCAAAGGTTTATACAAAAGGGATTTTGGATCTCCTTTTATCACTCCATAGCTGAGAAATACTTTCATAAGCTCAGAGAGAGAGGAAAAAAAACATGTTTTTTGGAATAAAATGTTATGAATGATATAAAAACAAAGCCCTCAGTAGAATATAGATAAGAATGAAAGTTTGGCACTTCTGAAATGGAGATTTATGGCTAAGAATAAATAGAAACAAAACAACATTTTGAGAAAGGGACCTTTAAAGATAAGTATTATAAAATTCTGTGCAAGTTTTTAACTAACAGACAGCACCGTGACAGTTCCCCAGCTGATTGCTTACATGAAGTTTTCTGAAATGAAAGCTTTAATATGAAAACGAGATAATATCAGATTAATTAATTAACTTGCATACTTTTGCAATAGCCAAAGTGTAGTTAAACAAACATCTAAATCCATTTTGGACCTTTTCCCAAAAGAAGTCATGTTATAGAAGTAAAATAGCCCAAAATTTCACAATTGACCAGAGTCATGTATTACAAACCAACTTCTACATGCAGGATATGTTTTTGTTGTTTGGTTTCACACAACCGTACAACTGTTGTAAATCAGAAATGGAATCTGCTTGGCACCAAACACGGTCAGCTCAAGAGCTACATGTTTGCAACAAGAACAAGCCATGATCCTAATCCTAAATAAAGACTTTAAAAATCTCATACAAACTACAAGCTACACAGCTGCTGCAGCCAAAGCCAGTAAGGAAAAACCTGCAGACTGTGAGACTCCAGTAAGCTAACAGGCGCATCACTGCTCCATCATTAAAACAAACGCAGATCTGACTACAAATACAAATGCGCATTCCACTGGATTAATTGTTGCAGATGTATTCTGATAGCGTGTCTCACCATTTGTTCTTTCAGCTGCAGCCCTGGCAGTGTTAAAGTGTCCTGGGAGCAAGCAGAGAACAAATACAAAACCTTGATTCAAAGCGATAAGTAGGCTTACTGCAAATCTTATAAAGTCAAAAAGTACAAGGCTTTAGTGATTTAATCAATCCCCGTTTTATTATTATAGTCTAGCTGCTAGAAATCCCATAGAACAATTGTTTTTGAAATTGTTTTGCAGCCAATAGAAAACACAAATACTGGACTTTTCTCCACTAAGAATCTCTTTTATGCTCATCAGGTAAGACGTAAGATTTCTAAGGTCTAAAAACTCTACTTCCTCTCTAACCATCCATCCATTGAGCTTTTTCCAAGAGAGAATTGATCAGTCAGTAGGTGGTTGATAAGTCATTTCAAACAGAACTTGCTCCAGATCAGGTTAGGTGTGCAGCATGAGCTACCGTGGCCATTCAGTTTGGTTTTTTTTTAAAATTAATTTTGATTTAAATAGCACCAATTCCCAACATTTGTCAATGCACAGTACTTCACATAACACACAAGGGAGAAACATTACAAATTTTAAATAGAAAAACCCAACATAGCCAAAGTTTCCTGTGGATTCCTTTTGAGCAAGCACTTGGCAACTATGGGAAAAAACGAAAAATCGCCTCTTTAATGGGAAGGACAAAAAGAAAACACTCAGACAGAACCAGGCACAAGGAGGGTGGCCATCTGACTGGACTGGTTAGGTTAGAATGGTCATGCACCCTAACAAAAAGTGCGAACTAAACTAACTAATCAGTCAAAAATGTTTCTTCCTGTAGTGTCTCCCTTTAATGTTTTTTAACCCTCAGATGCGTAAGTTGGTCAAAAATGACCCAGTGAGGTCATTGTCCTCATCATTCAATTTAAATTTTTAAGTTCCCTTTTATACTTTGAAAGAAAGTGTTGATATTTATATTATTACCCCAAGCTCTTTATCACTGATAATATCAAACAAGAGGTGATGAAGTGCACAGACTTGGAGGAACGGAGAGCAGCAACAGCTAGAGGAAAAGAGTGGAGAAATGTCAACAAAATGGATGTTGACATTATTCTATTGCTGTTCTGTGTGATATTCTTCTTTTTCAGTGATCAAAATGTTCAAAATCCACCATAAAGTGAAAAATAAACATGAAATCTTTCTCGTGTGGACAAAAAAATTATACAAACAATAATACTAAAGTATTTGTCTCAACCAAAATGACAAAAATGGCATAAAAACACACGAAAGAGTGTAGGGTCCAATCACCTGGTTAATTTACTTCAATTAAAGCCTCAATGCAAGTAAGATCACCAGATCAACTTCATGTTTACATGCCGATTTCAGTAAGAAGGTATAGCCAAGGTGGAACACAACATCTGCATCTGCATGTGTGTGGGATATTTAAATATGCTCTCAACAGACTTACAAGCAGCAAAGATGTCAGTAAATAGCAGGTTAGCAGAACATATCAATTTGACACAGATGCACAATGATTCCAAAGACAGCCATGTCATATGTTCCTTCACGGTTTACCTTCCACGAGGAGACAAGCTAGCAAGGCGACTTAAGGTTTTCCTACTGATGCCTCTGTCTGTGTCTCACTTGACTGGTCACATGACTACCTGCATGTCTCGCAGGTCTGTCGCGAGTCTCCCCTCAGACATGCCTGACAACAGAACATACAAACAACCCCTCTGGACATGCCATGCTGCTGAATTTCTTCCCTTGAACTGCTGTTTGTTTTGTGTTCGCACGTCTGCCAGCTTCGGCTCATTTCCATATAGAGATCTGATTACGTTGCAGGCAGAATGGAGAGAACGAGAATGCTTATTAATGTCAGATTTACATGCAAAGATAAGTCGGTGATCACATCAAGGTAACAAGATAGAAACCGCACGTTAATGCCAGATGTAAATTACACACACAATTGTAATCATATTATTACAGTGGTGGATGTATGTTCGATATGGTAAGAAGAGAGACTAGCAGGGATTCAGCTGCAGAATATCAGCAGAGTAACACTCCTGATCAACTTCGCTACAGTTTGGCTATACTTTCCCCCCCGGATGTCGAGCCAAAGTGTTTTAACACCCTGCCATTATAAGTCAAACTGTAGCGAACATTGGTCTCCAACAGTAAATGTCAAGGGCAGAGGCAAAGTCAGAGGGATGAGCCTATATACTGTAAAAGAAGCCATTTGTCACTGTTCTGCATCCCATTACAGAGACTCTAATTTATAGCCGCAGCGCAGCACCATACAAAAAATAAATAAATAAATAAAATCATCTATCACCTAATACAGGCCAGATAATCTCCACAAAAGCTGCCATGCAACCCTCCTCCAGTCCCGCTTTGCATTTTTGGAAGCATCCTCAGGACTTAGAGCGGAAAATACCGTTACGTTTCAGATTTGAATCAACGGCTTGCTAACATCACAACAGATTAACGTCCTTCTTCTCTTTGCTCACCTGCAGGAACGTTTTACACTCACTGAATCAGATAAACTACTTTTTCTTCCCGCCTGACAGATTTATGTAAGAATCCCTGCAGATGGGAAGCCAAAATGTAACAAATTGGATAATATACGCCCTTCCATTTCATCCGCCGTTGCTGGAGTGGCCTCTGATTCCTGCAGCGTTACTTATGCGACACTGTAGTGCTCTATATTTAGTACATCTTGATCAATGCTCGATGATAGAGCCATTTTCTGGCTGCAGGCATTAGTGCAGCCATTAAAGTTTCTCTGATGCAGCACTTTCGGTATAAGTGGACAATTTTGCTGACTTTCCCATGCAGGTCGATGATAAATTGGATTCTAAGTAAACAGTGATGAAGCACCTTAAGCAGTCGGTATTGGCAGTCATAAACCGTGCTCTATATCCCAGTGATTCCTAATCATCAGTGACAAATATACTTAGGAGCACCTTCGGGGCACCTTTGACAGAGGCATTGTGTGCGCCCAAGATGAAACCGTCTCCCTGTGGTGGATCAGCCTGCATGCTAGCCTGACCTTCCCGCACCTTCTTGCCTTCCGTTGCCGTTTTTGGACTGTATTTCCACGGCAATCCACTCATCTGACAGTATCTTCAAGCCCTTTCATAATAATCTTTAATAAGGACGACCTTTGATGCCACAGACAGCTTCACTGGGCTGTCTGATTTCTCCTCAGCATGCCGACAGGCTAGTAATCCTCCCCTCTTATCTCAGCTCCCTCTGATATCAAGGCTTAGTTTTCTTCAGGCTGTGGCTGCTCTTAGTAATGAAGTTGGCTTTTTTTTTCCTTCCTCACTCCGGCACATTGACAGTCAGAGTTAGGATTGATTGTCAAACCATTAAAAGGAAATTTCTGTTTTGATGACATGATACTGTTTCACTCAGTAGTGACAAATTGCGTTAACCCTCTCCAGAAGAGGAGGGGGGGACACAGTCAGAGGCGGTTCTGCAGAGCTGTCATTTCACCAGAGAAGGCAATTGTGTTGGCAAGTGTACCCACAGATATTGCAGTGTTCGAGCATTCGCCGCGTCGCTTTTCTAAGAAGAATATCAGGCCATTTCAGCGGAATGCCTCCTGTTGGGTAATAAAACTTAACATGTACAAGAGCTATATGTCCCCGAATTTCCCGTCAGGGCAGTACGTGTCAGCCTGTGTGCCACAGTGCTGAGCAGTGGAAACCGCCTAAGCCGAGCTGATAGATGGTTGAGCTGCAGGCATCTAGGACTGCCAAGCATCAGCGCTCAGCTCATAGACTCTCATGCTCACAGCCCTGGGATACACCAAAGAGGAGAGCTATTGGAGCACTATCGGTATTCTCGGAGATTATAATGTCTTTACAAGCTCGCGCCATTGAGAATTGTACTTGCAGATACGCACTTGTAGAAGGTTTAAAATGAAAACGTATGCAGCCGTGTTTAAGTACAGTACCAGTGGGGGGAGACAGACAGGTAACGTATTAATATTCCCGTCATGGCTGTCACAGACAGTCGCAGTTGCGGGGGTCTCACTACTGAGCCAACATAATACCCCCGTGTCCAGCAATAGTCTTACGAGCGGGCATTAGTCTTGGCTCATTTAGGACGCCATAATCTGGAGGGCACATGCGTTTGACATGGCAGAAATTAAGAAAAGAAATGACGAGTTGGTGCAGAAAGAGTAGTCAACACTTTAGAGTTTCCACGGGGCAACAAGGTGACAAACCCAGGCAAGTAGAGGGGAAAAAAAAAATCTGGCAAGTCATTTCAAGGCCGTTCCTGGTAATCAGCACCCACAGCTGTTTGCTCCAGAGAAGACACCAAGTGTCACTAACAGCCAGCCAGCGCCATATGTGTCAGCTATTAGTGCTCAGTGTTTTAATTACTGTACAGATCAGCACTGTTTCCATACTGGGGTGGGAAATGTGAAAACACAAACGCCTCTAACAGATGGAGGCGTTTGGTCAAGGCGGATGGAGCTCACTGATCCAGTTTTCCGGGTTTAACCTTTCAGTACGTCTTGCAGCACTCGGGGCTCAAAGCAAAGCATATCTTTAGATTTTCACCTGATGAAAATTTCAAGCTTTTTCCAAAAGGAGCTTCTGAAATATGAAAATTTTCTGGTTTCTTTCCTCCTCATCATTTCACCTCGCTACATTTTTCAACATTTTCTGTCATTTCAAGAACCAACCAATAAACCGATTAGCCTAGAAAATGGTCAAAAGATGAATCGACAGTGAAAATAATCATTGGTCACAGTTCTATTATGGTCTGGCACATCAGAAAACAACCCTGTGTTGCCATATAATCACAGACGTGAGACTGTGCTCAATGCGAATGCTTTTTTTTGCCATTGCACAAGTACAACTAAATTGGATAGGTAGCCTCTTACAGCACAAAGAGTGTATCTAAAAATAAAAAAATCAATATGAGGCATACGAAAAGTGCAAAGGATCTATTTGCAGAGAATCAAATAATACCACTGCAAAATTTATACTTGGAAGAGTAAAATAAAATAAGAAAAAAACATCAAAAGGGGTTCCATTCAAACATAAATTCAAATTGAGTGCAATCCGGCTGTCCTCCGCCCCCCCCATAGTGAAAGTAGGACCCGAAGGAGAAATCTTTGATGTTCCTGAAGCTGTCATATACTAGATCGTACGTTCCTATCTTCAGATGGACCAACCCCAGTCTCATCGTTTCCGCTTCTATTGTGTGATAAGAATTCCTTTTGAACTGTGACAAATTTGAACTGCTATCTCTGTGTTTTATCTCCATCTGATACTACTTTCCCTGTCTTTCTTCACCTCGCCAGTAGCTCTTCCTCTCCCTCCTCATGTCCCGGTCAGAAAAAGGATGGACTCGCCCTGATCTAACGAGATCCCTCCTTCGCTGATGTGATCATTGCATCATAAACGTGTGTCATTCATCATTTCATTTAATGCATTTGAACACACCACCCAATCTGATACCACAGAAAAGTGAGCCATTTATGTACTTCCTGTTCCTATGGGGGCCACATAGTCATCAGTGCTTATTATTCCGTATGAGCCAACAGCATCACTACTGAATGCTAACTACAGGCCAATAAGAAAAGCAGCAACAAACGCAAACCAATCAGCATTCTCTCTCTATTTATTACTTGTTGCAGTCGAATCCATGGATTCTGTGCCCCGTCTACCTGATAACATCTATTTTCATGGCCTCATCCCTTCTTCTATTGTGCTACTGTTACTCTCTCACTCTACCTATTTTCTCTCTTAAATATTGTATCTGTTAGCATAGTTGCTTTTTCTACTCCACATAGGTGGCCAAAGTTTTACTAAAGCATCAAATACAGTATGTATACCTTAGTAATGGGTTAAGATTTAGATATTATATCCAGACAGTTGACGTATTTCAGTAAAAATCGACATAAACTGACACCAGAAAAGCTTCAGTGAAGATTCTCCAAGCCTCTTGAAACATTCCGGATGGATGAAACACCAATATTCCAGAAAATACTCCCTCGTTACCTGTTTTGGCGACAATACAGAATGCTATCCGTCACGCCATTCCAAACTCTGTCACAGCGTTCAGTTGGGTTGAGATTTGGAGACTGCAAAGGGCATAACATATGATTCACATCATTTTCATACTCGTCAAACTGTTCAGTGACCCCTAATGCCCCATGGATGAGGCCCATTGTCGTCCTGGAAGAAACCATTCCCATCAGGACAGAAATGTTTTATGAAATGATAAAGGTTATCACTCAGAACAACTCTATTGATTTGCTGCGACCTCTCTCTCTCTCTCTCTCAGGGGACAAGCGGGCTCAAACCATGCCAACAAAATGCCTCCCACAGTACAACAGAAGGCCACTTTCCACTGCTGGAACTTGTGGGTCATTTTAGGGCATTCTGAAGTCTTTGTAGGTGTTCCAACTGAGTGTTTTCTGTGGAGAAAAAAGTGTCTGTACTGCAATTTGACTGGCCCTGAAACACTGGTGTGTTTCAGTGCTGATTGGTTAACAGAAGACAAACATAATTTTTCTGCCCACTTGATGTCTTTACCACATAATGTCTTCTTTTGTCAGACATCATCGACAACAAACCTCCATTGTTCTACTTCCTCCGTTCTCATAGAAACAAGTTTATGCAGAAGTTATTCAAGGTACTTCACATGCAGATTTAGAAACCCCCAAAAACTAAATGAAATAAAATGTGTATTCAAGATTTAGGTAATGCGTTAAATTACTCAGAAACAGTACAGACAAGTTGGACAAAGTGCCCAAAGACCAACTAAAGCAGCTAAAAATAGACGAGAAAAATAAAAGCATGTAGGAGCGAGAAAAGTATAAAATCAGGTGGAAAAGAAATTAGGTACCATTAAGTGAATAAGTGGAAAGGTGCAGACACGTTTACTTAAAAATAGTAGACAGAGGAACAATCTCCAGCTTTAAAAAGATGTCATGTGGCGAGAGAACTGGAGTTAAGTTCTGTAATTACTTTGTTGTGCTGCACTCAGGGTTAATGTCATGGCAAGCGCTATAGGATCCTACACTGGAAATGGACATACTTACGACATATGACATACTTTGTTGATCCCACAGTGGGAAATGCGCACCATTACAGCAGCTCAAAAGACAGGGGTATAAGGGCAGTTCAAGATTTTATTATCTACACAGTGCAAAAATAGCAGGGAAACATTACATACAAAAAGATGAAATTTCAAGAACATAATATACAAAAGATGAGATTGTAACAAAAGATGCAGTTGTAACAAAACGACTGCATTTAAGTTACAGTAGAATGTGAATGTTAAGAGAAAACGCCATTATCTAAACAACACTTAATCCTCATTAGGGTCGCGGGAGGCTGGGGCCTATCCCAGCTGACTTAGAGTGAAGGCAGGGGACACCCTGGACAGATCACCAGTCTATCACAGGGTCAGACAGAGAAACTGTCACACTCACATTCATACCTATGGACAATTTAGAATCATCACTTAACCTCTGCATGTTTTTGGACTGTGAGAGGAAGATGAAGAACCCAGAGAAAACCTATGCATGCACAGGTAAAACATGCAAACTCCATGCAGAAAGATCCCAGACCCAGGCTGGGACATAAACTGGGGATCATCTAGCTACAAGACGACAGTGCTATCCACCGAGACACTGTGTAGCCCTGCAGCAGTAAATGTAGTAGATAAAATAATAATAACATACATTAATTAGTTACATGTGTGTGTGTCTCTCTCTTTTTTATTTTTACTTTCACTCATGTTGATGTCTCTTCGGTATTTTTCCACTCCATATAGCCAGCAAGCTACCATCAGATGCCAACAATGACGAGCCCTGTAAACAGCATGGTTCCTCTCTCTTTCTTTATAGCGTTCACAGAAAATCTGCTTCTTGAAAGACACACAGAGGACCCAAACTGTACTTGAACGATGATCTTCAAGGGCTTTAATGCACAATCAAAATAAAGGAAGCAACTGATCTGAGGCTATTTTTATTCCTACTTTTGTAAATATATATATATATATAAATATATTTTTTAAATCCAAGGCTGTTTGGTGCCGTCGTCTCGAACACTCAGGCCAAACGACACCACCGACCTAAAGCCACCAAAAATAATTGAACTAAAACAATCCCCCAAAATAATCTGCGCTTGGCTCCCTGTCTAGAGAGTGAAATATTGCATGGTGTCTTTTCTCTTGCTCCCTTCCTGCCAATTGAAGCAATGCCAACCTGTAATTCTCTTCTCTCCTCCAGATCCCCACACTGACATCAAGTGAAACAAGTCCATCCCTCCTGCCTCCGGAGGCAAGCTGCCAAATAGTTCCATTAGCATGCCTCTGGAGGAGCTAGGCCAGGCAATAACGTTGCTCATTCCCAGCAAGTCAGATGGGAAAGTGCTACTGCAACAAGGCACCACGGAGAGTCACTTTAGCAGCACGATTCAATTGCAAAAAGGTGCGAACAAGTGATACACAGCTACATACAGATGAGACCATTGTAAAAGTTCCACTTTTAATACAATCTCTCCGAACTACTTCTGCCCTTTTGACTCTAGCCCCCCGAGACAAACTCAGAGAGAGAGGGGAGAAAAAAAACTTCAGTTTTCCGAATTGCCTGATAACAAGTCAGGTGTTAGAGTTTTGTGTTGGAATTTGCTGATTTGATACAAGAATGAATTGAGTGAAGCATTAATATATGTTTGAGGCTGAATTCAAATGTGAAGATGTGCTGGATTTCCTCCCAATGCATCATCTAAAATGCGGGAAATGGTAGAATTGGAAAGGATTCAAACACATTTGTTGAATGTAACTGCCATGAGCATGGTCTTTTGGAACTGGCATGATGTATGCACGTGTTAGCGACAAACACATGACCCCTTTTAAAGCATGAATATGTAATTTTTCAAAAAGACCCTCTTATGGATTCACATTTGGACGTGCTTACACCTGACCAACGCATGTTTCATTGCATTTCCAGTAGCACAGTCAACCTCATTCCTTCAACAACACAGCTGAGCAGCAGAATTTAGGCCATTTCCAACCACTCTAAATACAGTTTTTACTCGCTCATCATATGCCAATGTGACTTTTTAAAAGTGATAATAAAAAAAGATATAATTACAGATCTCAGCTGCAAGTTAATGTCACAAAAATGTCACATATCCTATTCAGATTCACCGGGGATCCTCTTCCGAAACTTATCTGTCAGGTATTTCTACCAGACTTAAGTCTTCCAGGACTAGCCTAGTTGTTTTCCAGCTTCTCCTTTTCAGGTTTTTCATGATGAATGTGCACACTGGTGGGCCAAAGCACGCTCCTGCTACCAAACTGAAGAAGCACTTGAAGCACATGCTTTCGACATGCAGCATTAACGCCCACACTGCATGTGGATTACATCTCAGAGGAATTTGTTAGCACTGATGAGGAGTCTGGAGAACTCAGTTCTGACAGGAACTTTACAGAAACATCTCAAACTCTGGAAAAATTCAGTGGAGTGGCTGCTGTTATACTTTGTAACTACAGTATTAATGCTGCTGAGAAAGAACAAAAGGCATATATTGAAGGAATTGCACACATTGGATTATATTTTTGCACTCGGTTGATGGAATTGCATTACAAATGCTGCACTTCCACTTACTCAGTAAGTTCAAAACATGCATCCTATATTTGTAAAAATAGAGCGTAACTGTATCTAGACTGTATATAAAATGGGGACATAATCTCAGCTTGTTAAAAGTGAAGTGAAAGCAGAAGTGCCTTAAACCTGCATTCTTTCTAATGGCCACCAGGGCGGCGACTGAGCTGGTTTCAAAAAGAAATGAGATTGAATGGAAGTCGATGTGAAAACAACCCTACTTGTTGCTTTAATCTGTGAGCTCAGTAAGCATTTTCCTGCTGAGTTTTTGGTTTCAGACACTAGTTTCAAGCCGCTTTCAATACAATAGGATGCTTTTTTTAAATAAACAATAGTTAAATCTAGACTCAGATTTTCAGTCAGTTCCATCCTTTGCTTGTCACATCTGGTTTCCAAAGAGCAAAACAGCAACTATCAAATAATATATGCAAGTAGGGTGTCCACAAACAAATGCATGGTTGCTGCTGTACATCCATTTTTACATAGGGTCCATCTGAAAACAGAATCCAAAAATGGTTTAGTATCTTAGTTAAGGGAAATAAACAACACTTGCAGCTCTACGTTAATCATATCGGGACAGAAAAAAAAGAGTTTTTGCTGTAGTAGTTTGTTTTTATGATTGTTTACCATAATAAAATAGTAAATATTACAATCTATAAATGCATACTGATGACAGCACTGCCAACATGCTCCACTGAAGGACAAGATGGATGGATAGCTTAGATAGATTGGATAGATAAGATAAATATCCAGCGTAGAGTTGTGTTGACATTGCAGTCACATTTCGTCTCTTCCCGAAGGCGAACCTCAGAGGACAGAATGACACATTAGCTGCTCTCTCATCTCCACACCTGCATTTTCATTAGCAGCAAACTGTGTCTGCTGGTGCATGCCTTTAAACCATTTTTTGCATACATTTAAATGAGAAAATGCTTTTTTTGTGTTCGGGGGAACAAAAGAAGCAAAGCAGGGAGCGAAGGTAGGTGCGGAGGTGGTGGTGGAGTCCTTTTGAGGCCTGCTGAGAATCTCATCTAATACAACAGCAAAACACATTAGGCTGTATGCATCACTGGCGCTGCTGCGTTGATGAGTGGTAACATGGACGTACAGCATGAGAACAAATCAAAAACCCCTAATGTTTTATGTACCGTAAGCCGCATGCCAGCGAGAGAAGAGAGATAAAGGAAAAAGGCAGCGTTTGAATTTATTTCACTCTCAAAAGTTTGATTCCAAGGCAGGTCTCAGTGTGTGTGCCGTCATCCAAAAACGTTGTGTAACACTCTCGTTTTGCAAGGACATGCGGCATTGTCTGAGTGTGCTTTAAAGTGGACACCAATGATGTACATATCTCACCATTTGACTGCAGATAAAGCACAGGTTGAAGACAGATGTCTAATATTAGCCCAGGAAGGCTCTCGACTCCCTGATGACAGAAGGACGGATGAACCTCTTCTCAGTCCTTGACACCTTATTTAAATGTCGAAGAGGAACATCACTGAACATTAGCTTTAAGCTATTTCTTTGCTATGCTCTATTGCTCCATCAATCTGTCACTCAAACAGTCACAGTGTGAGACAAAAGAGTCGGTTTCGGTTCCCAGTGTACTGCCATGCGAGTGTAGAGCTGTATAGAAAATGGATTTGAAAATGCTGTGACTGGGAAAGCCATTTCTAAGATATTGATAAATATGTTAACCGTAAGTGGAATGTTGAAAAAGAAAAACATCATACAGTGAGATTGTGTGATAGGTCTCCCATTTACTGTCAGTCAAATGAACACAGAAGACAGGCGGCGTCGACTCTTCAGCTGTGCCCCAATTGCATACTAATCCAAGTGGAGATGTATGAGTGAGCATGTGTTGTGTACATGTGGGGAAAAAGATTACCAAAGCAAATATGCATGAGTGAGTATGTTGCGTGTTCACATGGGAAAAAAATGACTAAGGTTTTTTTTTTTTTTTTAATGTCACATTGGTTATAGAATATGGTGCTGACAGACAGTGTGATTACAACCACTCAGAAAGATGTAGAAAGAAATTAACAATACAACAGTGTCAGCAGCACCTCAGAAAACAATCAAATCAAAGTAATAAATCATCAAATGCTTTGCCACGTTGAAAACTGAAAAGCTATTGTTACTAAATTGATTTCTATTGGCACAATCAATACGATTGATTCATTTTAGAATCCCTGTTAGCATACTATGCTATTGTTTGTGTTGGAGACAGCACTTTGCAATCACAAATACTGAAAATTGTGCTTACACTAGTAACTCTACATAGTTAGACAGCTGCAGATAAGTCAACTTAAAATGTGAAATAAAAAATGAAATTACCCTAAGATAAAGGGGAATTTTAAGCAGTGTGGTGCTTTTGTCTCTCCCTTCTGGCAGTAAGAGTAATTACACAAACACTGTTGATTTTTATTTGGATTTTTATTCGGATTTTGTTTCTATTTTTTTTCCTGTAGCCTACACCATAATCCATCACTAGGTTTGCTCCCCTCTTCAGTATGAGCAAATCAATCATTGCACGTTTCTGTGGAACTTTGATATCACTGCATCAGTGCAGGAATGTCAGCACAGAAACTGGATTTAAAACTTGAAATGCCAAAGTGCAAAATATTATGTAATGGACTTTGTTTTTAGATGTAAAAATCTCACAGTCCAGTCTTAAATGTAACACATTAACAACTAAGATAGTGCATGTATTAATAATGCTGTAAGCAATACAATGGGGAAAAAATACACTACGATAAAACTACAATGAAAATTTCTATTCAAAAATGTGTCTAGTCAATCTATAAATAGTTTATGGTCAATTGTCCATCTGAGTCAAGTGCAACGGAATAGACAAACTTCTGAAATAATCAATTTGTCCACACAGGTTGTAGAACAGCTTCCATTTTCGTGCCCAACATTTAACCCAAAGCTTATTTTTACTCTATACGTGTATTTTTTTTCCCCAATCTTATGCACATACCAACAGTCAATGTGTATACGGAAACATAGGCAACCTATGCTGCTTTATTCCAATAACAAACAACTCTAGAGCAAGTTCTTGTTAACTAACAACAAAACAAACATCACTGCTCTCAGTTTTCAGTAAATGCCACAAAAAGCCCTGTTGTTGTGTTTGTTTGTAGTATTTATAATGGGGCAAGAGAAGAAGTCGAGTCATTTTTGTTATTGAGCCACAGGGTCTGCATGAGGAGGAGATTTGTTCTGGTTTTAAATGGACTAGTGACATAACCTGACCCTGTTGATCATCACTGTAAGCTTGATGACGAAGGCCCTCTAACTCTAACAAAGTAATGTGATCTTTACCAAACCCAACCAAATATTTACCAGCCTTATTGCATCAAAAAGAAAAGGTAAGTTATATATTTTAACAATTGTTTTCAACAGCTTATTTGAAGCAAAACTCATCAGACTAACTCTCCAAATGCATTTCTATAGATTGTGTCAGAGGGCAAGAACAAGTGACCTATACAGTCTAGGCTGAAGAACTGTAAACACCATTAAGGATAATTTAAGTGCAGAAACATTTCATTAGTAGATATATACAAGCAGGTTAATTTACATATTGTTTCATAAGTGCTGTCTAGTGCTGGCATTGGTTGTTCATCTTTCAAAATCAGCCTCAGCAGCACACTGGCATCCATTCAGAAGCAGCTCTGCACACAACAACACATCAACCACTCACACTAAATCTTGCACTGAAACTGGTGAGTCTGTTTGGTCCTGTAATTTCTCCACTGCATCACAACAGTGTAATTAAGTTACAGTGAGTCTAATAAAACGAATGGAAAGACGTTTCATATAGTCTGAGATAGGCTTATCTCAGACAGCAGCAGGGGAATAATTGTTGCATTTTGCAAGGTGCAGGGTGAACGTAAAGCAACCAGAAAATCATCCACATTATTTTCTCTTCGGGAAAGGTTACACAAGGGCACAGATCCACTCTGTTGTCCAGAATTCCTCTCCAGTCCATGTCACAAAAGTTAAAGCTCTCCAAGAAGTGACTGAATTACCAGTAGACTTGTGAATAATGCAGGTGGGATGTCAGTAACATGGGGTGGAGAGGGGTTTTCTGCTGAGAACAGCAGGTGCCTTTCATCATCATGACACTAGAAACAAGTGAAACACAGCAGGGTGTTTGTTCAGCACAAAGATAAATAAAGCACATAAGAATGCATGCACGCATGTGGATGCCGTGTGCGTGTGTGTGAGTCTGAGTGTGGGTGCTTCGGAGTGAGAAAAACAGAGGAAAAAGAATCACATCCTCAGGGAAATTACCTCCAGAATGTGGTATTGAGTGCACTTTACTGATGGAAACAGAAGCATTTTTGAGTGCCGTGCCCAGCAGTGGAATTGAAGGGCAAATTGTTTTGGTGGTGTGCAAATGAGTTCAAAATAGCAAAAGTAAAGAAACTTGTAACCCAAGATACTGTGCTTTCACACCCGTTAATAAACAGAAGCTGCTGCACTCAGAAGAAAACTGACTAAACTCTTACATCTCCCGAATCATACTGAAAAAGCCCGGTTGCTGTGTTCATCTGTAGTATTTATAATGGGGTAAAAGAAGACATCAGGTGGTATTGTGATGGAGCCACAAAGTCTGCATCAGGAGGAGATGGGGGTAGATGGATGGGTCAACAAAACACTAGATTTAACACGCAAGACTGATGTTCCTGTCTTGTTTAAAGTTGGAGGTTAACCTTAACCCCATAATTACCACTGTAACCTTGGCAACTAAGATCCTCTAACCTGAGTAGAGAAATATGAGCTTTCCTAAACCCCCAAAATGTTAATTTTGTGCTTCAGCCCAACCAAATTTACAACAAATTTACCAACCTTGTTCTATCTAAAAGGGGTTACTTAGTAGCAGACTGATCTTTATCATTCACAGATGTAAGAAAACAGAATCACATCTCAAAACATTAATGTCCTTTTTGAAACTACTAGCTACAACCATTTCTCCCAAACAGTACATGTTTGAGTACTCGCTCTCTCATTTCCTGCTATCGGAAGACCTTGGACTTTAAATGGACTGAGCAATGGTGGGGCACAAGAAAGAAACACTAAACAAACACATAGAAAGTTGTTGCTAAGTAACCAAATACCATAAAAAAGCCCTTTGCTATGTTTTGCTGTAGTATTTTCAATGGAGCAAAAGAAGAAGTCAGGTGATTTTGTTATTCAGCCATATAGTCTGCATAGGGACAAGATGGGGTGGATGGATGGGTCAACAAAACACTGGAATTTAAGTGTAAGACAGCTGTTACTTTCCTGTTTAAAACTGAAGGTTAACCCCATAATTGAAGATGATGTAACCTTTCCCAAACCCCCCAAAATGTTGATTTTGTGCCCAAACACACCAATCATTTACCTTGTTACATCTAATAAAGGTTAGTTATGTATTTGGCAGTGTCTTGTTACCCAAGACTATTGTGTTTTCACATCTGTTAATAAACACAAGCTGCAGAAAGTGGCTGAACTTTTTCATCCACAAGAAAACAGAATCATACTTCGAGCCATCAGTGTCCTTTTTGAAACCGTTTCTACTTGGGCTGCGTGTTGATGTTAAATAACTGTTTGCTCACGTCACATACAGAACATGTGTGAGTATTCTCTCTCATCTGCTATTGGGGGACCTGGCACATCTAATGAACTGAGCAACGGTGGGGCACAAGAGAGGGATGCATGAAGCTGAAAAGCATTGGCATTCCCCTTTAAGGATCCATTTTAACTTTTAATCACCCCTGAAATTCCCTTTGATATGTGTTACTGAGAGGAGAGGGAGAGGAGATGAGACAACGCGGGCTTTCAACAGCCTGTACTGTATGATGATGCCTGATGTAGATAGCTCTTCTGTCTAATTACCTAAACTTCAGCTGCGATTTCCTTTGAAGACGACAGCCTGGCAGGCATGATCAGACTGTGACCGTGGGCTAACTCACTCCAACATTCCCCGCATGCGCTCAGGACTGTCGGTTAAAAAAAAAAAAAAAAAAAAAGCTCCAGGAGATTTCAGCCACGATTTGTCATTTCTATGGTAATTTAAAGCTTAAGTTTGGGGATTGAGCTCTTTGAAGCCTGCATTTGAGAAGGGGACACATCATCATAAGCAACACAATTTATATGATCAAAAAGTGCTTTAAAAACAGCGAATGTAATCCGGATAGAGTGCTGTTGTCGCAGATGTTTTGTTTTGCCTTTGTGCTCCCCGAAGATGCTTATAAAAACCAATTAGCTGTAAAAATTGCAGTACTTTCTTTTTTTTCAGACAAGTGTCTCCAGGAATATATCCACACAAAGAGGCAGGAAGTTGGAGGTTAAAAAAGTAGTTGAAGTAGAACAATCTTGTTCCCCTCAAGCGGAAATCAAGTTTTTCACCCTGTTAACGTGTCCATATGATGTTTTTTTGTAAATATAATTGAAGACACATCATACACCAACATGGCGGAGAGTGTCCATATCATTCTTCCAGTTTCCAATTTGAGTGGGAAGCATTCAATAAAAAAAAAAAAAATAGAGGCAGGTGCTTCATAGATGTGCGCATTCTAGTAGAAGCAACAGCGAACAGTGACGTCTAGCTGTTTTTAAGACACAAATAGGCTACTTTCTTGGGGGAAAAGCATTTGAAAATACATAATTTTGCTAATACACAATTTTGGAAGTTTAAACATTGATTGCAAAGGGACCTTAAAAAGATCTAATATCAACTGTCTGGTTGAGTGATGAGGCTTTAAATTGAGTTTTTTTGTTGCTAGTTTGTTAGTTTTGCGAATTATATCTCAGTTAAAATGAAACAACACCTTTGTTGAATGTACCGTGTGAATTTTGCTAAACTTTGAAACTTGCCGCTGCTGTTGGAAGATGAGCCAACAATATTTCTTTTAGTTCATCTGTCAAATTACATTATCCCAAAGAGAACCTGCTTTAAATAGCATCAACCTTTAAATATTCATTAGCCTGCTTGTCATTTTCAGTCCCCACTGTTGTGCTTCTGCTGCGTTCTCGCAGCATTTCTGTATTTCTCTTAATTTTCTGGATTCGCAGTGCATTTCTGTATGACAAAACAAAAAAATTGCTTCTCTTTTGTTGCTGTTTTCTGCTGTTTTTTAGCATCCAACAGCCTGGTAAATACAGCTCAGTGGAAAAGCTACTTTGCCTGCTCCAGCATAGTGTGTATAAAATTCCGAGTGCAATTCAAGTTTAAGATGCGAATTTTAACGGTAGCTTTTTGCATCCGAGAGCTTCAGAAAAAAAAAAAAAAAGTTTCCAGTGACAGTAGCATCATTATCACCACAGTGCCTTTAGCACCAGTGCTTACTAATGAGCTAGAAGTCATACAAATGCTAACTTTTTGTCCTCTGCCCTTAAATTTTACAGCTTTCCAATTAAGGCTGGTGTATGTAAACAGCTGCAATAACACACTTGTGGCCTTCGAGCTAAATAAACACATTTAACAGCCACCACGGTCTCCCATTCCCCCCCTTATCGCCTCGCATCTAACATCGAATGAAATATATTTTTATAAAGTCAGATATTGAGCAGATGCTGTTCGGTGATTTATTGAATTATTAGCCTGTATTTGTTACCTCGGCGACAATGAGGAAGCTAAATCAGTCCCGCTTCAATTACCTCGGCTCCTCCACATCGCGTCCCACCTCAATCCCCTGTGGAGTTCTATGCTATGTCTTTATTAATCTCCAGCAAATCAAATCAATGACTCTGCCCTCATATTAGCTGCTCCATCTGTTGCCATGGAAACCTAAAGGCCAGCGAATATTATACAGCGGAAGGGAAAAGGGGACGGCTGCTTGAAGTAAATGGGGGAAGCATTGGCTTTGACACCCAGGAGGGGCATCGGGGGAGGGAAGACAGAGGTTAGAGCTCCTCGTACGTCACATGCACCGTCATCTGGAGAGTGTCACATTAGAGAAAAGGAGGTGAGAAAATCCAGTCAGGAGAGGTAAAAGTCACCGATGCTCCACTGTACATTATCAAGAGCGTGTCTCCACCGCGGCAGCCTGCTCTTATACTCCACTTCTCTTTTGTCTGTTTGTTTCAATGTCAAATATTGTCTTTGTCAGATCCCATTTACTTTAACCCCGACTGAGACTGTGAGAAGAAAACACAAGCAAAACATCCGCTGCTTTTTCCTCAGAAAATTGAAATGTTCCCAAGAGCTCAGTCTAACACTCTGTGTGATATTTACATTCTTTTTTTTGGGTGTTATTGTGAGAGAAAGTTTTAAAAAACAAAAGACGCTAACGGTACAAAAAACCCACAAGCGGTAAAAAAGCCGACACTCTGAAAGTCTTACAGTTAATATAAATACTGGATATGCAAATTTAACCACCTCATTGATGAAGACAGTTCACTAAGAAGCAAATACATTAATGATAAAGTCCAATGTTTGCAATATACTGCTTTCTTATTTGTTCCATTTTGATTACTGAAAAGAAAATCTGCATTTTTAGCTGCTAAACGCTTTGCTACGTTCACCAGCTAGGTGCTAATCCATTTGACACAGGAGTATAAAGAGCCTGAGTGAGGTTTGCTACCTGCTGTGGCTATGAATGAAACATTAAAGTGGCAGGTCTTAAAACCAGAACAATGATTTGAAATACGTTAGAATCCTAGATGGAAACTGCCGAGGAGGGTTGTAATTTTCACTGTGAAAGGCCACCATGAGAGAGCACTTTGACTTTGATTAAACATTGTATTTATTGGTAATCCTAGTAATAAACTGGTGCAGCTTTAAGTTTAGGCATTAGAATTGCTAGAACTGCTGATAATCTAAAACTCCTTGAACTTAGAAGGCATTTCAAGGGAAATTAAAAAGTGAGGAAAGGTAGAGAAAATGATCCTGGGTAAAAAAAAAAAAAATGGTGGAAAAATTCATTTTTTTCGTTTGAAAGTTAAGTGCGCACTCAAATTCAAAGGGATCTTGTGCAGAGTCTGTAAACAAAATGCAGCATCACTGTAGGTTTTAGTGCAACACATCAGTGGGAGGCATAAACTTTAAGGAGGCCATTGATGTAATGTAACTGAGAAGTGATTTGAAAACAATGAGACGACAGTTTTTAGCTTCAAGGCAGCCATTTAAGAGAGGAAGGGCCGTAACTGTGCATAGTTTGGTGTGTTTCAAGACTGGAGTCGCAGCTTTTTGGACAACTTTGTTCACATTTTTGGGAAAGTATACAGTACATGTGGGTTTTGCACAATTGCTCCATTGGAGAAAAAGCAAGAATTTAGCAACATCTGTGTTCTAAATGTGTATTTAGAAAAAAAAAAAATCATTACTGCAAATAACATAAGCTATAAAATGGGGGGGGGGGGGGGGGGAGGGTTGTTGGAGGCTATAGATATTTTGTCTGATAGTTTTATATTGTGCCTCTAGTTCTGCAGATTTTCAGGTCACGTCGTGTGTGTCTTTATTAGAAAATATAACATTGGTAAATTATTCATTTTAATGTTGGCAAAAACTAAAAAATGCCCGAGGCCCTCTAGCAGCCTGTGAGCCAGACAAAAGAATAGAATTAAATATAAATTCAGTTTCATTAAACAGAAATAACTGTACTTAATTGCTTTCTGTTACATAGATACATGCATACACACTCGCAGTTTTGTTAGAATAAAATTTATACCCACAATACTTGGGGAAAAAAAAAAAACAAACTGTACGCCTCAAAGCAACTTTTCTTTGTCATTGCATCAGTTGTGCCTGAGGAAGAAAAAAAGAAGGAGAAAACAGAATGAGCGAAGAAGTTCAGAAAAACACAAAAAGAGAAAAATAGAAGTTTTGTTTTGCAGCTTTTTTCATCAGACAAGAGCGGAAGACTGGGTTGCTGCTTGTGTGCGCAGCTTGTGATATTACCTCCGTCTCCGAGCTGCAGGAACACAGACGTTCGCCTCTTTGAACGGCAACAACAACGGTTTACTGCTGATACGCATGCAGATACTTTGAGTCACAGGAAGGGGGACTCTCTCAGTCTGCTGGGGAGCTACAGTGTTTTTTTATCAGCTAAAAATCTTCCCCATAATATGCCACATAACCCCTCTTGTGCCCGCTTTGATCCAGGGCAATGATCTCACCTTTATCTGAGGCTGTAAATTACATAAACCTGTGATTCTGGAGAGCACAAGACATGATATGTTGTGAGGAAAGCTGCTGTCATCATCTGCCATCCGTCGGCTCATTATGATGTAAGCTTGCAGTCAGATTTTAAAGAAGTCAGCTGATGAAAAAACACAGCGTGGATTGCAAAACTGTAACCGCATCGCATTTTGATTGTGTCTTCAGATAAATGCGCCTGCGGTGTGTGCACATACAGTAAACTATCCGTCAAACTGTCAAGCAAGTGAGCTGAATATGAACCGGAGATGTGTTACCGAGATGATTCGCATGTCGAGAAGCGGTGAAAACAGTACAAAGACCGTTACAGATAACTATGCAAAACAGAGATATCTGCGTTTGGTATCAACTTTTTAAAATTTCAATAACATTTATGTCTCTTGAGGTATCCGTTGGAATTGTTAAGGGACTGCACTGCTCTGTCTGCCTCTGAAAATCTGTTTTCAAGGTTTCCTGAGAGGAGAGTCTGCCTGATGGCGAAACCTCAGTTTCAGGAGGAGATAAAATGCAGATTTTGTCCTGGTCATGGAAGAATAGACCAGACTTGAACAGATGAAATAATAGCCAAGGGACTTTGTTAGCCTCTTTTATATGTGCTTTGTGGATTGGGAAAAGGAAGTGGCAGAAGTGGATGTAGAATCCTCTATTCCCATAGAAAACATGACAACAGTCATGTAAAGTAGCCCCATGAACAAAATTCTTCTCAAAATATAAATGAGAATGCAGTTTAGATGTATAGGAACCTCATTTTGTGGAGACTGGGTTGCACAAAGTATTCTTCCTCATCTACTAGTCAGTTTTTGATGACAGGTTTTGGGAAGAAAATAGAAGAAGGTGAAATTACTTCAATGTGGCAGCTTCATAAATGTGTCAGCAGCTCAATGACCCAACTCAAAATGTTGCTCCTCTGCCTCCTGTAAAGATTCCCCACGGCATCCTGCCTGACTGGGAGGCAACCCGAGGGCAGACCCAGGACACAACACCTCCCAGTCGGCCTGGAAGCACCTCACAATGACAGCTAGCACGCCTGGTTTCCCTCTTTTGTTTTACCTGGATAACTTCTGAATAAGTGGCAAGGATTAATGGTGGAGTGAAATATAGATCACATACCCAAACATTAAAGACGTTAATTCACTTTTGTCAATATTACTACCCTAAATTACTCAACCCCGTCATAAAAGAGAGAGTCCCAGGGGATCCATAAACAGTACATGCACGTGCTAGCGGTGATTTGTGTGGATTCATCAGTTCAGCAGGTACTGGATATAAAATGAGCTCTGTGATTGAGTACCCACTTAGTGGTTTTTACGACAGTGTAGGTTTAAAAAGACAATGGTTTTCATCAGTTGAGTGCCTGTGACTTTTTGACCTCAAAGGGTAACGATACAATTCAAAAATGTATTACTTTAAAGGGAAAATATAGGACTTCTGACTTCAAGCAATTTCTAACAAATAGCAGCCACCTGCTGTAAATGTAGGTGAGACGTTCATCCTCACCAAAAAAGAAAAGGGACATTATTACAAGGAAGAAATTATGGTTTTGATGAGGCATTTTAAGGCGAAAGTGTACACAGCAATGACGAATAAATACAAAAGGAGACAGGCTCTGATTTCACCTGTCCTCATATGAAAAGGAGTCGAAGGCAGTCTGACAGTAATGAGTCTAGTTTGGAGAAAAGGTGATCCATCACTTCTCCTCACTGCACCCACTGAAGGTTACAGTCTGGATGGTTGATTTTTGCTCCACCGGGACACTTTTTAATACGCAAAGTTTCGAGACCAAAGCGGTGCACCTTCTCCTGTCACCAAGTTTCTACCTCGGCTTATCCTCAATTTATTTTGCTTAAGGTGTCTTTTTTTTTTTTTTTTGTCACTCAGCTTTTTAAAACAAGAAGTCAAAGCAGCAACGATGACTTAAATCTTTTTAAGCTGCAAATGGCTTACTTCCATTTTCCCGCTGTGAACAAGTATTCGCAACAACTTGTGGCTCTTAAATCAAGCCGAGCCTCTGCACGTTTAAATCAAAAGGGTTTTCAAAATCGGTCTTCTTTACAGGTGATGAATTGGGAGATTACACCGCCGCAAAAGTGGCCTCGCTGTGGTCCAAATAAACACATGAAAGGAACACAGTTAATCAAATGCGGGAAAAGTGATAAGGAGAGGAAAAATTGCCGGTACCTGACGAAGGAGGGTTTATCTGTGATTATTTGGAATTCAAAGGGAATTCAATTATAAGCTCCTGGAGGATTAATTATCAAATGATTATGCAGTACTTCTATCTGCAGAATATTTTTGGCATGTCTGCTCTAATGTGCTGTAATATTGTGCTTCGGTAATTGTGGCAAAATTAAGACATGCACAGTGTCACAGGTATATGAGCATGAGGTAATCCACTGCCAATTACACAGCGTGTTGTATTTAAATGTAGTAAGTTTTGCAATCATGAGCTGCTCTCGTTGAAGAACCACACAGACTGTGAGAAATTGGCCTTATTCCAAAATGCGATGTATAAATCATAATCCTTCCAAAACACTCCTTACATAGAAAAATAGCACCAGTCACTGATTAATATTAAATATGTAATTTTAAAACTATTGTTACTGATGCAACAAACTGACACATTTACCTGCTTTGCACACAGTCACGAATCGTTGTCCAGTGGTCCCTTTTTTAACCTCCGTCTCTGATAAATTACAATCCTATACAACTAAACTGTTTTGTCATAATTTTGATTTGAAACAGATGCATTTTCCCACTGGAAGGTAAGACTGTGACAGAGTAGGAAAGGCTTTTACTTTGAAAGAGCCACAAAATCTGCATCAGGAAGTATTAGGGGGAGGATAGCAGCATAAGCCAGCAACAGGGCTTTCACCCAGGGTTTGTTTCTTTGTGGAACCATTATTGTTAGACTTAATTTTCACTCAGTTTTGCTGGGCAGGGTTTTCACGAGCAGTTTTGTGAGGCTTTGCAAACAAAGTTTGTTCATTAGGTTCAAGGAAATGTTGTGTTTTTGGTCAACCATGGCCCCTACACAGCATACTTGAAGCTTGCCCTCCATTTTTATTAGCTGCTTATTCCACCCCATCTAGTATATATTTATTGGCTAAAAAGGAGTGACAGTAAAGGAATAAAATAAATGACAGATCTGTTAATTTGAAACATACTTGTGATGTGTCACAAGCAAATAGAATCTGGCTAAAAATACAGTTCTCTTCCTTGTTTAGTTGAATCGAACATAATAGATCAGTCTTGTCTCCCAAAAAAATTAAAAATAAAACTGGGATGCTGTGAGATGATTATTCCTTTAAAAATGCTTGTAATAAGATAAAAGTTGACAAGACAGTATTTTTTTCTTAGCAAGGGTACTGACTGTATTGAAAGCAGGATAAACCCTCAACGGCATCACCCATAGGTTTCCTAAAAAGCGGTTTTAAAGCTCAGTATGGTGACTGTCGCCATCTTAACAGGGCCTGACTCCTCCAAACTAATTGTTTATCCACAAGTGAGTAAAGGGAAGGACTGAGAGTGAAGCTAAGTGGACCATGTGAATGTTAATGGCAACACCCACCTACCATTCAAAATATGTGCAATTTCAGGAATTGATAACATTTAAACAGCCGATACTCCCAGTAGAGCTTTCATAAGCAAGGAAATTAGCTATAGAGACCAAAACTGCTGTTCGTACCATACTGTAAATGTGTTTATTTCCGCTGTAATGTTGGTCATCTCAACATGCGAGTCTATAGGGATTGACTCAGCCTCAAGTGGCCATTCAAGGAAGTGCAGTTTTTGGAACTCAAGTATTTGCTTTCGGGGGTTGCTGCTTGGTCAGAGATCTCCAGCTAAAATGTTCTAAACCCACTGCTTTAGTAGCCTATGATATGATATGTTATTTGTTTTTTGTATTTCAAACAATGATCTGAAAAGTAAATAGAGCTATAAAATACAAGAGTGGAGAAAATTTAGAACATATTTGTAACATAGCCCTTTAAATGTGCGTTCAATAGATGTATAAAGTAGGATGAAATGGAAATTTTCATGTAAAGTAAAAGCGCCTTAGCTTTTTATTTAACTGCAGTACTTCAGTTAATGCACTTAGCTACTCTCCACCACTCCTCACACAAGGCCAGCATTACAATCCTCCTCTCCAGTGAGATTTCGTGCAGAACGTGCTTTGCTTAGACAGAAAGCGAACAATGTTAATGACAGAGCTTCAATTTGTGCTGTTTATACCTAAAGGACTTGATAGCAGGATCCACAATAAAATCTCAGTCAGACTTTGTATTAATGCGATATCATATTTTGCATTGCATACAGCTTAATACAGAGGGGATGCCTTTTACTATTCATACTAATAAGCTGTCGGAAGTTGGTATGGTCCTTTTAAAGAAAATACTGCAGACGCTTCATGTGAAATATTCAACATACTATATAAAACATAAAGTCATATACAAGTTAAGTTGAATGTCTCAAGGCAGATGGTGGATTTATAGGTCAGCGGCAAATATAAATAAGTAGGAGAGGGGTTTATGTTCGGTCCTGTCACCATGTGATTGGCTGTCATGTTCTATACCCTTACCTGTCTGTTCCCTGCAGGGACGGGAAGGACATGTCCTTCTATTTATGTCTGAGCAAAGTCTCTCTGCAAAGGCTAAGAAGACTATAAAACACTTACACAGACGTGCTGCCTCCTGTCGATGGAGCTTTTTGATGGTTTAGTAACACATTCCCTTTCATTTATCAAAACAGATGAAATTTTTAAAAGACATCCAACACAGCAGCCTAGATCAAAATAAAAAAAGCCTCATACCACTGATGGAATATGAAGTTTAAAAAAACCCACTGAATTTCAGCTTTTATCAAGGAGCAGACTTTTTTTTTTAAAGCATCAAATTGACCAAATCAAAGGCTTTTTATTTCCTTGCTTGTTTGTAACTTGTTTATTTGAGGGGGGAAATGCTTTTGTAGCTTCTAACTCCTGCATTTGTTTTGCAGGTTCGTTCATTTGGAGCTTAGGTGCCAACATTAGTGGTTTGATTCCTACGTGAAACCTGCAGACAAACAAACTTTTAAGCAAATATCAAATGTTGACCCCTTGTGTTTGTTGTCTTCTTTATATAATATTTTTGTTCAGCTTCACTGTCAAACATCTTCTTTAGTTGTAATTCAAATTGACTTACTTAGGCTTAATGTATTCATGTGATCTTTTGCTCAATAATTTTATCATGTGAAAGTTGATTTGAATCTTCCTGACACACACATACACTATCTTCACATATTTTCTTGATTTCATGACGTTTCCCTTTGAGGTAGAAGGGGGAGAAAAGATCAGGAAAGGACAAGGGCTGCAATTTTCCATGCTGAGGCCCAGATTGCTGCACTTTCCCTATTGTATAAAATACTCAGTAGCACTCACTTTGCATACCAGGTGTGAAATCCCTGATTATATAGTGAAAATGAAAAACTAGGAGGGCTCTGGCTGCCAGTCACGAAAAACCACTGTTTAAAGGGGAGATGAATGTGTCCATCACTGTGCACTTTCCCCAGGTTTCAATTGACGGTGCATAACCCAAAACTATGCAGGGGAGTATTTTCACTCCCCTCAGAAGCATTATAATTGAGTTGCACATGTTCCAGGGAAGGCTGTGATGGATTTCTTTAAGACCTTTGAAAGCAACGCACAATGGAGTTATGAAACAGCAGCTCAATGGCGAGTGACGTGGAAGGGCTAAATATGCAGGTCCTTTATGTAGAAGCAGCTGAAGATCCTTGGTAACCCAGGCAAAGTGTATACCCTGAATGGCGTGAGGCTTTCATAACCGTTTGTCTGCTTCCATCTTCCACCGCTACTGTAGTCAGAACACACTAGTCTTCCATACAGTATAAGAGAAAGCAAGTGCAGAAATGCTGTAACTGAATATTCCACTACTGACTATTTCCTAGAACATTGTGTGAATTGGGCAGCTGAAAACCTAAATTGTTTAGTAGCAGAAACAGAGAAAACACATGAAAAAAACAGAGTATTGTTGCCATTTTTTCATACAATATGTGGCACACAAACTGCTATTTTTATACATGCTGTGACTCCCAAAAGTTATGTTACACTGCATTCTCAATCACACTTTTTTAAATCAGTTACATTCATTTGTGATGTCTTGATGATACTTTACAAATGAACACGTTTTTTACAGATTATTTTATCAATTTGCCCTCCTTGTTTTCAGCAAACAAATCACAAATTAGATGGGCCGGTAACCTAAAAATGGAGGAAAAGCTTCAAAAACGTGTTGTGAAAATGTCAAATTTAGTCCAAACCGTGCTATTTTCTGAATTGTAACCCCATAATTTTGGTGCCTAAACCTAATTAAGTTTCTAACATGAAGCAAACATTATGAAAATGTCAACCAGAGCATATTTTCACTTAACCTAACCATGTGATTTTGGTGTTAAATCGAACCACACAGTGAGAAAAAAAAATGAGCGAAAATGGAACCCAAGTCTGAGCATAATAGTCCTAGATGGTAGACAAACCTTAGTGTCCTGGATTAAAGTTCCATTAACAATTTATGCCTTCATTCACCTTTCCTACAGTCTTGAATTTGTGAATCCTTCAGACTGGAAGACTATCCCACTCACTCACAGTCTTAACTTTCAACGAGTAAACATGTTTCTTTCAAAATGCAAACAGGAATGCAACTCAGTTCTATAGGGTCGTCCTTTTTTTAGAAACATGGTTGGAACATGGATGGACAGAGATACCCATCAGTATCGACTAACAAAGGCTTAAAATAAGTAAATATTGGCAGCAGTCCAAAATCACATCAGAGTGAATGTTCCAGGAAGACATCAAAGTCATTACAACTGTTGGGACAATAAGCATTTGTGTAAAATTTCATTATAGTCCATCAAGTTGCTGAGTCATTTCACTCAACAAGGGCAGTCCTGGAGGACAAGTCATTTGAATACCAAAGTCAGTGGAGCTTCATGGTGAACCCAAGCGCTGGGCCAGCTGGCCGACCTTCAGACCAACGCTACCATCCACTGAAGCACGCTGCGCTGCTAGCATAACTATGATGCACAGTGTATCAACCATTCACCTCCTGGCCACAAACATGAAGATAAATGGCAGTTTTCTTTGCCACTACTCCCAGTGTTTGTATCTTGCAACGGTTGTCATGATAATTCTGCCAGTTCACTTTCTCATTCATTTGCCTCCTCACTCAAGGACTTTATCTGCTGCTCTCATTATTCGTGTTCGGCTTTGTTACACACAACTGCAGCTGCGTAACGTTCACTTATCAAAGCTTTACAAAATAAAATGCTGTGCTACTCCTCCTGTCCTTCCTCACTTTTCATCAGCTTGAGTAATTTTCTCAAAACTAAAGATTTCAGTGGAAGAAACGCTGTAGCCTTGAACGTACCGACAGCCTGGTCTCAGTCATGATATTCATCCTAATGAGAGACAAGCGCAGGCCGAGGCTTGACTTGACTTGGATTTCCGTCTACATTTTGATGGGCAGCTCGGCAGTCTCATGGACATTCGGAAGCTGCCACAAAAAGCCGTCTTGAAAGTCACTCGATCGGAAAGTGATGCCAACTCGGTTGGAATTGCAGGCATTGAGACACTCCCTTATTTGCCTCAGGCTGTCTGCCCTCGGGGTCTGTCTAGTGGTTTCCAAGAACAAACTTTTTTTTTATTTTTTTTATGTGAAATGACATAAAAACTTGGTTAGGTAACCACGCTTTTTATTTTCTCAAGGAGAGCCACTTCAGTTACAAAAAGAATAGAAAAACAAAAAAACCTTGACTTTGAGTTTAATTGCTCATCAAAAAAACTACTCATGTAGTTCAAGGAGTTGAAACTGGAAATATGAATAGGAAAAATTAAAAACATCTTCACCTGGTATAAATTTGCAGTGGTTTTAAATGCATGAGGAATGAACCAGACAGATCACATTTCACTACTCAGTCCAGTTTAACGCCTTCAGAGCAAAATCCACCTTCAGTGACAATGCAGGGATCTTGGCATTTATCTAACCAGGTGAGAAGACAGGATAGTTGAAGGTTTTTCTGGCTAACATAGGTAAATCAATCTAAAAATATTTCAGCATAGAACATTAAACAAGAATCTACAATGATACTAGTACTTCTGAGGGTACCACAATGCAACAAACAGGCTGATGTTTAGAAGGTATACCATGTTTATCATCTTGTGAGTGCTAAAATCTGCTAATTGCACAAAATAAGCACAGCTAAGTTTGATGGGATTGACAAGAGTTCAACAAAGGTAGTACAAGTCATCCATAAATGCTTGGACCACATCGCTTGACTCGAGCCCCTGTTTGCATCACAGCTTTCCCCTACACCAATCCCAACGGTATACACGAAGACTCCACCACACATTTGCCAATGAGGTCTCTTCTCAGGTCTAGAGGATCTAGTCTCCCTAATCCAGCTGAAGCTCCATCTTTGCCAATTTATAAGTGGGCTTTGGGCTATGGGTTACTCAAGGGAAAGAGTATTCTGGGACCTTGTTCATGAATGATAGTAAAATGGAGCTTAAGACGGACAGAGTTATTTGGGCAGCGTCGCCAGTTATGCGGGTGTTGCACCGGATCATCATGGTGTCAAGGGAGGGGAGCTGAAAGGTGGGGCTTTAAAATTATCAGTCTTCATTCCAAACCTCATCAATATCCAGAAATTGCACATACAAGCAAATAACATGGGTTTTCTCAGTAGGATGGCTGGGTTCAGACTTGGAGATTGTACAAGGAGGAGGCACTTCCAGCTGAGAGGGGACCCTTGGGTAGACCCAGAATTTACTGGAAGGATTGCATATCTCATCTGGCCCAGGAATACTTTGAAACATGTTACCCTTTCAGTAAATTCTGGAAGGATTACATATCTCATCTGGCCTAAGAACACTTTAAAAATGACCTAAGAGGAGCCAGAAAACATTGTTGGAGACAAGGAAGTCTGGAAATGCCTGTTTAGCTTGCTGCCACTACAACACAAACACAGCCTTAGACAATGGATGGACGAGCGGACAGATGGACGGATGTTTAAACCAAATATTATAGCAACCCATCCGATATTTGCCAATACATTTTTGTGAACACTTAAAACATAATCCTCATGTTGACACCACAGGAAATGTTGGGTCATAGATGCATTGTCTGGTGACCACAAATGTTGAGAAACACTGAGATATTTCACTAAAAATAAGTAAAGATTTTAAGCTGCCAGGTAGAAAGTAATCATCATTATCAGTGAGCTCCATCCTCTGGGGACCATGAACATACAAAATTTAATGGAAGTTGCTGCGATGTCTCATGACTCATGGGGCTAAACACATGTTCAAATGTTGTTCTTGAATGCTTTTTGGATTCATCCCGCATCAGCATCCTCACAGGCAACAGGGTTAAAATCCTCAGTTGTCTGATGTGAAAAATTACTCTCCCCATCCCACTCCTGCCTCCTCTTCCTTCTGCCTCTCAACAGTAAATGGTCAGATGGAAGCAAAAAAAATCCCAAACAGTGAGGACCAGCTGTTGAGATCTGAAAGTGTGGAGGTGTCATTTAGCGCTGGCAGCGAGCCACATGACAACAGCACAAAATTTGCGTGGGCTGCAATGCGGGTTTGCACTCAGCTTCCTAGTGATGGCAGCGACGATTAAAGCAGCACAAAATAAATAAACCACCTGCGATTAATAAAAGTCTGTAAACTGGTGCAAGGATTTCCCCCGAAGATGGTCAGCTCAATCATGATGCAAACCATTTCCTGAATTTCTCTTTCGTAAAGCCGTCCTTTTTCTTTCTTTGATTCAGTGTTCTCAATCTACAACAAATGGTTTTCGACAGCCTGAAAGAGGCTGAGGCAGATGGCTGAGACATGGTGTGGCAGTTTGACTGATTGATTTTTGATCTCTCAAAGCACTTTGAAGTTAAATAAATGTTATTCAAACTTATGAATGCATAATTTATATATGATTATCTTGTCACATGGTAGCTTTGAAATTTCTTTCCCACCATGGGAATGTGAGAAGTGCAAATCATCGATTCGGATACTGCTTTATTTAATTTACCGGTGAAATTTTGTGAAATCAACACAAAGCACACTCTTGTTCAGGATCATTTGAAAATCTGGAGGTTTCGTTTTTCCATTTAACACATCATTTCCTGTAAAGAAGATCTCATTGGCTCTTCTATACCACTATACAACTCCACATTATCATCCCTTCAATGGCTAAAGTGCAACAGACATGGAAAAATATGCTTCTAAAGTCATTTTATCCAGTGATTTAACAAAAGAAATCAATAGCCAGCATGTCAGATTTGTTTTTTTGACCTTACACTGATTATAATTTACCCTCTCCACCCTTTCCCCTCCTTCCCGCTCTAAATGCCAAGACACGAAAACACCTGATTGTCAGACTTGATCCATCAAACGAGAGTAATGACTATCCTGCGCTTATCCAATGTGAAAGTGAGCCGAGTGGGATTAGTTTTAATGTGATTGTTCGCAGCTGAGCGTTTTAAAGTCGAGGTGCTGTGAATTAGTGCTCAGAAAAGAAACATAACCCAATCACTTCCAGTAAATAAACCGTGATTTGTGCAACCAGGGAAACACCTTCCACCTCTCGGTTCAGGTCAGAACCATGGGAGAATCATTCTGGTAAATTAATCTTGTCTTTCCAATTCCTGCACCGTTGCTTTGACAAAGTGCTGAGGGACACCCGATGAACCATCTGCCCTTACTCACATCTGAAAGGAGAAGGGTAAAAAACAGAGTGCAGATACTGCTGGGTTCATTTCCCTGTTCGCACAGATAATAGATTGTTTTGAACCTGTGTGCTGCTGCTTAGATAATCACGTCACCTCTGCTTTTTATCTTACTCATATCTGTGGCCTGTGAATCATATCCATGTAGAGCGATACGCCGCCACAAAACCCGTCATAAATTAAAAGCTTGTGGCAAATTCCCAACACAAGGTGCTTGCGGTGTTTAACCACTCCAGCTCAGGGAATGCACATTTGGAGAAAACTGAAACACAGTCTTGTCATAACGGAATCGTTCTAAACCATTCTGGTAGGTTTCTCAGAAATAAAAAGCCTGAAACAGAGAATTAACATATTATCCTAAAAAGATGCGACGCCTGCCCCGTTTCTGTCCTCAGCTTCAGATATTGGGTGCTTTTAATTATACTAACATGCCTCCACTTCTCTTACTACTCTCTAAAACAATCATTTGTGGAATTTATTTGCACAATTTACTCAACTGGTTGCAAGAATTTTTTTTTTATTGCTTTAGCTAAATCTTTTAAGTTGCAGAAAGGTATTTAAATGGCTTGCATGGGCATAATGTTAGTAATTGCATCATCTTAACTTAGATTCATATATTAGGTGATTTAAAGTTGAAATAATTCAGTGAAATTGGCTTGATAACTCATTTATTAGTCATCTTGAGTTCAAAGTTTCAAGTCCTCTCTTCTATCTTAACATACCTGCACAATTTGTGCGATTTCAACTCAAATTTCTGCATTATTTGACTGAAAACTAAATTCCAGTTCTTTTTTTTTGTCTGCATATCCGCTCACAAGTGACACCAACCACCCATGGTGTCATTGCTTAAGCTTCATGCAATTTTTTTTTCTTATTTGTGACTGTGACCATCACCTGTCCTCATGGCAAATTAATCTATCATCTTTATTTCAAGCTGTTTCCTGCATTATGCCATTGAGGGCTGTGCACACCCAAGTGAAGCATAAAACAAACACAGGACAGACAGAAAGGTGAGGCATAGACAGTGTTCTGAGAGAAAAGGTGCATTCTATTTGTTTGTGCTCTTTAATTCACACCTTAAAACCAGTTACAAATCTAAGACCCTTCACAAACACCAGATACGACAGAATCCCAACAGGCTCAATCATGAAGATGTCAGGAGGCCACAGGAAGGATAGATAAAGCAGGGTGAGATCCACAGACACTAACCCAGCAACCTCCACTGACTCAGCGACCGGAGGAACAAACTCTATTGAGTTTTGGTAGATGCTGGTGTGGAGGGTCTGGCATGCATGAAAACCTCCACCAAAAGGAGGGAACTGTCCCCCCCCCCCCCCCCCCTGCAGGAGCTACCGAGCGGAGGACTAAATTCCAGGTCAGGTAACTTAATGAAACTGGCTTGATAATTTCTTTTTCTTTACCTTGATTTCAAGATTCCAAGTCCCATCCCTCTATCTTAACATGCCTGGAAAATTTCAGACATTTCAGACAATTGTTTAGAAATACATTTGACTGTAGAGGAAAAGCTAAACCCAGGACTCAAAGTGGTTTGTTGGTTGAGCATAATTTCTTTAGAAGTTTCTAATTCTTGTTCTAATTCTCTTCATAACTTCTTTAGACTTGTGCTAACTGTTGCATTGATTTTGATCTTTTTTTTTTTTTTGTCAGGCCCAAACATGAACTCTTAGAGCGTGGTGTCTCTTCCTCACATTAGCAGTATATCTTTCCTCCTCATCTCCTGAAGATGCAAGTAAGGGATTGGTTACTCCAAGGGAGGACAAGTTAGCATCATGGAAAGAACTTTCTCTCATTTCATCACAGCCTTTTGTTACTGTTCAGTACCTTCCACCTTCCGCCAGATGTTCCCAGACTTTTCCTGCCCTTTGTCAGTCACCTGATCCTGCTCAACCTTGCACATCTGCCTCTCATTTCCATTACATCCCAAAGTTCATATATGGGCTTCATTCGCACTCTAATTAGTGCTGCTTTATTGTCAGTCCATTCAGCTATATCCTTGGCTGCCTGTTCCCTGTTTTTGAATCTATTACTTGCTCTTGGACGTACCTCAACAGATTTGTTTGTCTTTCGGCCTGTAACTGAACTGTACACCTATCAACCGACCAGTCTGAACTGAAGTGTCCTTTATTTCAACCTGTCAAGTCTTTTTTGGGTCACTTTCTTGTCGTCTAGTGCGTTTAACATTTAAAAATGACTCTTTTCAACATGTATGTTATGGCAAAAACTACCAGAGTAAGCAAAGCTACAGTCAAAAAGCTAACCTGAGCAGTTAAACATAAATGGTACTTCTCCTTCAGCTTTAACTATATTTATACGAACTAATGAAAAAATCAAATGCATTCTAACACAAATGCATGAATCAGTAAAAACAGCATTAAAATGTCTTAAGGAACTCCAAGGAAGAGATGGTGAAACTTCAGGGCTGCAGGACAATCCACCCAAAAGACCTGTTCTGAAACCTGAAATAATCATGCAATAGTATTTTTTTTTAGCCCATTTTAATACCTTTTTCCCATTAAGTCAAGTGCAGCGATGAGTGACATCTACGGAAACTATTTTAATGCGAAAAAGATTAACTTTAGAAGAGTCAGAGATTAAAGGTGCCCTGTGGAATTTTCTTGTGAACAAAGACGTTCAGCGCTATTCACATAAAGCACCGAGTGTATCCTTGAGTTCAAGCAAACCTTCGGAAAAGAATTTTCTTCCTAATAAAACTTTTGCAAAGACAAATTTTCCTGTTTTTATCTTGCGAGACATGGCTGGATTAAACTCTGTATTGCTGGATGCTTATTGATCTTCACTTTACCTTTCAGTTTGATTGCTTCCTCGTGTACCCACAAAGCAAGCAGAACTCCAAAACTGAAAGAATCTGTCCATTAATCAGCTAGTTGATAGAAAATATAATCAATCAGTTATGGCTGATACTACTAATTTTCAAACATTTGTGACACTGAACAGACTGTGGATTATTAAAGGCCTTATATGGTGGAAATCATTTTTTGTCGGCGTTTTGTGGTCGTTATGAACTTGGAGATGTAAAATACAATCAGTTAATACAAACAAGACCTCTACTTCTGCAATTTCTGAAGCTCCTCCACAGCTAGTTAGCTTCCCTGCTTCACAAGCCAGTAAGAATTGGACCCAAGTGCTACAGAACACCTAACTAACCAATTGTTATCCAGCTCCAATCACACATGCAGAGATAGTTTTCTTCCTGAAGGAGGCAGTAACAACAGCATCTCTTTGGTTTTAGAGCTGTTCTAAAAGGGATGTTTTGCTCTGAAAACCAGAGGTTAGACACAGGTGAAATTAACCATCTTGATAGTATTTTAAGCTGAAAGAAAGATGAACTGTGGGGACATGTCAGACTTTGATTAATTTGCTGGCACAATACGGGAGCTTTAAAGAAAGCAAAGGTCCAAGAGGAAATAGTAATGAAAGTCATTGTTGGTCGCAGTATGTTTCAATGGTTAACTATGACCTTGCACAAGGTTTTCGGTGTATTAATTACAGAAAAAGTAATGCAATTTGCTCAATTTGAACTCTTGCAATGGGTTTATAAGGTAAAGTTTGTGACAGACACCCTGTACAAGCCAGGATGAGAGGATTTAAACAACAGGGCAGAGCTGATATAAAGCACATTATGTAAACAGAATTCATACGGTCCCCTGCGTAGTCATCTGATTAGTAATCCAGCCTTTTTTGGTTGTGCATTACTGCTACCTTTAGAATATATGTTGTGTCACTGTGCACAGAACAAGTATCCAGTTATGTTTAAAAGTAGCCCAAAACTTCACATCTTTCTTCAACAAATTGCTTCTCATAATTGGTGTTTGGTGATATGCCATAAACAGTCAGCGTCAGTGAAACATTTCATCATGCATGAGTGAAAAAAGAAACCGAAGACAGCGAGGAACAGATTGGCCGGTTCGGTTCCTGTTGGTGCATCCCTGCGACTGTTTGCACTCCCCTGCCTCGCTGTTGATGTTTTCCACCCAAACAGGACTCGGCAAGAGGGAAACCAAATCCTTCCATCCATTAAAGTTGTGACACCAAGGGGTCTGCGACAACTTCAGACACAGAATTCTTCCAAGAGAGATGACTCTGGGACAACCCACTGGGCAAAATTTGCCCCGAGCGTTACAGATTCCAAATGACCACCGCGGCAAACACAGTTATCTCTCTCAACATATGGTTTCTAATATTAGAAAGAGATTAGCGGCTGCCTTGGATCATTGTCGGAGCGACGCACGAGTGACAGAATGCAAATGCATTACAAGGAATATTATTTGAAAATATTTGCAAGTTACTTTTTCGAGGTCAAGTGGAGGTCGAACTGAAAGAGTCGTCTGTGCTAATCCCGGAGTATTTGATCTGTGATTACCTCCAGGGGTCTGCACAAGTCTCTCAAAGTGTGAAAAATATGGAAATTGCACTGTCAAGCAAAAACCTGACCGCCTGTGCCCTCATTGCTCTGAGTGACAAAGTGTCCCATTTTTGGAGACATCATTTTTGCCCTGATGTCACACCACAGAGGCCCAATGTACGTCCCTTCTGGTCACCATTAGTGCCCCCACGGTCAGAACAAGAGCCCCGCTGGTCAACCGAAGTGACTCCCTGACGCGACCTCAAGGTGAAATTAACATTATTACCCCCTTTTAGTTTCCATTTTTACCCCATCTCCTGCCCTTTTGTTCACATTCCAACTCATAGATTTGCAATTATGACAGGAAATGATGATGGGCAAAATGGGACTACAAATGTGTTGAGAAAAATGGTTGGAACAGTTTTCTCTTCTCAAGCTGAATCATATTTCAATGCCGATTTGAACCAGTAAATTGTCTAGTGAATGCCACTAAACTTTCTGGTTTGGTGACACCTGTCCACTGCTACTGCCATTACAACAACAACTACTGCTGCTGCTAAAACAACAACAACTACTACTACTACTTGAAATGACATGTTGTCCCTTTAAACTTGTACGCAAGTGTCAGTGAAAGTCTGAAAAAGAGTCTTACTTCTCCTTCAGCGTTGTACATCAAGCCTGTTTCTTTCCAATTCTTTTGCTGCATCTCTATTGCAGTGTTCTTTAAATAGGATTAGAGAGTAAAGAAAACTCAAGAAAACCAAAATTTCATATTTTACATTTGAGTAGATGCTTAATTAAAAAAAATAAAATCAGAATCCTACAGTTGACTTCCCTTAAAATGAAGTTGCAACAATGCAAACTGTTCATTTAAGAGGAATCAAATAATTCAAGTAAATCTGACTTAAACTAGTGGGATGCATGTTACTTTGCAACTTCATTTGGATAAACGGAATACAATTATGTTTTACCAGCTGAAGTAATTTAAGTTGGTCCAACAATTCTTTGTTCAGTGTACATCAAAAATGCAAATATTAAAGCTGATTTTTGTGATCTTGGAATTGTAATTTAAGGGGAAAAAACTCTTGCATTTGTTTTTGTTCTTTGATAGGAGAATCCTGCTTTCTTAATCTTTCTCATTCACCTGCACCTGTGTTGGTAATAATGCAGCAAAAATACAATTACATCCATAAGACGATGTTATCATCGGGCAGTAAGTACACATTTGATGCATTTCTCTAATATGTGCAAGAAGAAGTGCTTTATCTTTCAAGGAGAGCTGACTTTGTCCTGGGAGAAAGTAGCAGGTGCTGCCGCGACCCAGGGGTGACAGATTTATTCCCATTGTACTTTAGATCAACACTTTTCACCTTTGTCTCCACTTCTTTTTCATCTTCGTCAGTAGCAAATGGGAAATTTCTCTCTGTCAGACTTGCTTTGCGTTTGTCTCATAAAAACCTGGTTTAATCTCCTCTCCAACTTCATCTGCTCACTCCGTCGTGGTGGTTACTTTAAAGCCCAGGACCCAGAGTTTATTTTGAGATTGGCTGCTCCCACTTGCAGCAAAGTGAAAACCGTGCGCTTTAGCGAGATTCCTATGGGATCCCAACGCCAACGCGGTCCTATTTGCAACATGAAGCTGTGTTTCTGGCAACTTGATGATTGCAAATCTCACATTTTAGCTCAGTTTTACTCTCTACCAAGTCCTGAGTGCCTTTTTAGAGGGTAAATGCTCAGTTTGTATGTTCACCATCTTGTTTCATTCTTGGTCTGCCACTTTTCTGGTGCACAGTCAGGAGTGT